>NW_007873587.1:0-579 GCF_000696425.1 Galeopterus variegatus
TGGGCTAGACAGTCAAGTAAGAAAGAAATGCATGAATCCTGGGAAATCTACGTAGAGATTTTAAAAAATTGTGAATAGAAATACAGCTAACAATAGAGTATTAAATGAAATGCTAAACGTCGCAGATATGAGGTTCCAGAACCTAAAGTGTTCCACACAAATAAAAAGAACAATCTGGGCACCTCGTTGGCCCTTTTCTATTCTATATAAGACTAATATCTTCTACAGTATCTTTTGGTATGTTCATTTTAATTTTCTTACAATATCAAATTTTATATATATGTGTGTGTATATATATATATATTCATTGAATGTTTAAAATATCTGTAAGTTGTTGTGTCTACTAAATCTCAAATTTAATTAAAGATATGTCCATCATCAGTTTGGCATGGCCTGAAAGCAAAACTAATGTTAGATGAACAATATATTTTAGTTTTCGATATATGGGTATTGCATTAGGTATTCATACCTCTACTGTCTATCTTATAGCCCTAATCTAAAAAATATTATAAAAGTAATAAAAAACACAAAGTTTTAAAAATGTAGACACCACCTCCACTCAACCCTCAAGGAAACTAT
>NW_007873588.1:0-579 GCF_000696425.1 Galeopterus variegatus
AATACTTTCTGGCCCATTACAGAAAAAATTTATTGACCTTTATCTAGAACTACATTGTTCAGTATGGTAGCCACTGGAAATGTGGTGTTCATTGTGGTGAGCGGGAACCGGTCTCCACATGGGATCCGAACCCTCGGCAGGAGCGCACTTGTGGTTTGGTTGAGTACTTGCGTGGTGCGGGCGCAACACCGGGCCAGCCCTAAGATTTTCTTTTTAAACTTCTGTGTTTCACTATAATTTATATAAATAGATTTTTTTATTCTGCTTGGAATTCTTTGGCCTTACTTCATCTGAGGATTGGTGTCTTTCAATAATTCTGGAAAGTTCTCAGCCATTACTACTTCAAATATTGTCTCTCCTTGCAGAGCTCTGATTAGATGCATTTTAGACCTCATTCTCTTTTTTTTCTTTTTTTGTTTTTTTAATTTTTATTGAATCAAAATTGATTATACATATTTTTGGGGTTCAACACTGAAATGTGTTGATCAAATCAATATTACTAGTACATATATTGTTATAAATCGTAATTATTTTTTATGCCCCTTGTCCAATCTCACCCCATCCCCCTGTCTCTGCCCC
>NW_007873589.1:0-579 GCF_000696425.1 Galeopterus variegatus
AAGCAAATTACTAATAATGTATAGAAGATGAATTGGAATAAGTCCAGAGACAGGCAAAACTTATTAAAAATCTGTAATAATTTGGGTAATGTGGTGTCTCAGTCCAATTTGTGCTGCTACAACAGAATACCTGAGACTGGGTAATTTATAAATGAACAGAAATTCATTTCTCACAGTTCTGGAGGCTGGGAAGTCTAAGATCAAGGCACTGGCATTTGATAAAGGCCTGATTGCTGCTCCTTATATGGCAGGAGGTGAAAGGGCAGAAAGCGGATGAACACTGTGTCCTCAACATGGCAGAAGGGCAGAAGAGGGTGAGCCCACTCCTGCAAGCCCTATTTATAGTGGCGTTCATCCATTCATGAGGGCAGAACACCTCCCCTTAGGCCCCAAGTCTCCACACTGTTGCACTGGGGATTATGTTTCCGACACATGAATTTTTGGGGACACATTCAGACCATAGCATATGGTATTACCAGTGCAGAAATGGGCAAAGAGAACAATGGTTCAGAACAGAAGGAGGAACTAGACCTGTGCACATATGGAGACAGCATACAACAGAGACAGTACTGAAAAGCA
>NW_007873590.1:0-579 GCF_000696425.1 Galeopterus variegatus
ATGTCTCCTTTTTCATTTATGATTTTATTTGAGTTTTCTCCTTTTTCTTAAATTGACAAATGATTAGCTAGATTGTTTCTCTTTTAAAAAACAGCTTAGTTTTGTTGACCTTTTCTACTGTTTTTCTAATCTCTATTTTGTTATTTATGCTCTGTTCTTTATTTCCTACTTCTACATTTGAGTTTAGTTTTTTCTTCTTTTTCTAGTTCTTTGAGGTGTAATGTTAAGTTTTCTATTTGAGACCTTTCTTCTTTTGTGATGTAGGCATTTATTACTATCAACTTCCCTCTTATAACTGCTTTTGGGGCCAGCCCCGTGGCTCACTCAGGAGAGTGCGGCGCTGGTAGCGCCGAGGCCACAGGTTCAGACCTACATACGGATAGCCGGTGCGCTCACTGGCTGAGCGTGGCACTGACAACACTGTGCCAAGGGTTGCGATCCCCTTCCTGGTCAAAAAAAAAAAGCTGCTTTTGCTGTATTCCATAAGTTTTGGTACATTGTGTGTTTGTTTTCATTTGTCTCAAGATATTTTTTTATTTTCCCTTTTAATTTTTGCTTTGACGCATTGGTTATTCAGGA
>NW_007873591.1:0-579 GCF_000696425.1 Galeopterus variegatus
CTGGAAAATGTGCTCTTTGTCTTATTTCTGGCTTTCTACCTGCTCACTCTGCTGGGGAACCTGCTCATCCTTCTGGCCATCCTCCCTTCCTCCAACCTCCACACCCCCATGTATTTCTTCCTGGGAAACCTGTCAGTATTTGACATATTTTTCCCTTCAGTGACTTCACCCAAATTGATGCTCTACCTAATGGGGCAAAGCCACACCATCTCTTACCAGGGCTGTGCCTGCCAGCTCTTCTTTTACCACTTCCTGGGCTGCACTGAGTGCTTACTCTACACTGTAATGGCCTATGACCGCTTCGTGGCCATCTGTCACCCTCTGCAATACACGGTCATCATGAGCCATCGGGTGTGCACCATCCTGACTCTAGCCACCTGGCTGGGGGCCTCTCTGCATGCATCTGTTCTCACGTTCCTCGTCTTTAAGTTACCCTTCTGTGGCCCCAATGAGGTGAACAATTTTTTCTGTGATATCCCGGTGGTTCTGCCCCTGGCCTGTGCAGACATCTCTCTAGCGCACACGGTGAGTTTCATCAATGTAGGCGTTGTTGCGCTCGCGTGTTTTCTTCTTATTCTC
>NW_007873592.1:0-579 GCF_000696425.1 Galeopterus variegatus
GGGCCTCTCCGACTCAGTGGTCCCAGCTGTTGTGCCAGTGTGAAGGGCTTTCCTCAGAACCACCTTGGGTATTTCCTTTAAATCTGGATTTCCAGGGCTCAACCTCCAACCTACTGGATGGAGTCTGTGGAGCGAGGCCTGGAAACCAGACTTTTCCTCCTGAAGTTTGAGGACCTTGGCCTTAGGCCAGCACCAGCTCCTGGACACTGAGTGCTGAGGTCTGAATGTCCCCTCCAAAGCTCATATTGAAGCTTAATCCCCAATGTGGCAGCGTTGACAGGTGGGACTTTGGGAGGTGATTGGATGGTGAGGGCTCTGCCCTCATGAAGGGATTAATCTATTCACGGATTAATGGATTAATGGGTCTTCATGGGAGTGGAGCTGGAGGCTTTATAAGGAGAAGAGGCACGTGGACATGCTCTTGCCCTCTTGCCATGTGATGCCTTGTGCCACCTCAGGACGCTGCAGAGTCCCCACCAGGAAGGAGGGCCTCACCACACACGCCTCCTCAATCTTGGACTTCCCAGCCTGTAAAACTGTAGGAAATAGGGCCGAGCCTGTGGCGCACTCGGGAGAGTG
>NW_007873593.1:0-579 GCF_000696425.1 Galeopterus variegatus
TGCTGTGATCAACTAACAAAGGAGGATCGGAATTGAGATGAGCCCAAAAGACAGAGCCATCACACCCTCCAAGCCCACCACAATCAGACCCACTTTCATGTCTTTTTATGTATTGGTGCCCTGGGTAAGATTTTGGGGACAAAAAAGTATTTTCTACTAACCAGCTTTTGAGAAACAGACTGGAAACATGTCAGGTATGATCGTGAATGGTTGTTCTCTGAACTGAGCACATCCTCCAGCTAGAAACCATTTCACAGTCAAGAGTTTGACTTTATAGGAAAGTTGGTGAACAAACATTTGACAGCCCAGTGTGTGTATCAGACTCTGGAAGATGCTCCAGACCTTAAGACAAGACCTGCCCTCCCCCCTGCACAGTGCTCCACAGTCTAGTTGGTGAGATGCATTAAAAACTCTTGTCCAGAGGAGAGCCTTTGCCACTCTTCATGACAAGTTAGACTCAGTGCTCTTGGAGAGCTCATGCCTTGCAGAATGCCCAGAAAGCCCAATAAGCCCTTGAGCTCTGCAAAATAGGAAGGGGGAAAAGACCAGAGTTGGATGAGAAGCACAGTATGTTTACTG
>NW_007873594.1:0-579 GCF_000696425.1 Galeopterus variegatus
TCTGACTTGGTGGTTGAGGCCTCCACAGGTGCGTGACCTGATTGACCCAGGCAGAAGCTCATAGCCTTTTTAGTCATAACCTTGGAAGTTACACAGCATCGCTTCCACAGTATCTGCTAATAGCAGGCAAGCACTAGTGTCAGCCCTGGTTAACATAGAGGGTGGGCAGAGACCACACATCTCAGTGGGGAGTGTGTCAAAGATATTACAAACATGTTTAAAACAACCACATGCAAATAACTGTTTTTAAATACTCAATAGCAGAGATACCTCTCCAAATGTGTGATACAGGCCCAGTTGCCTCATGGCATAGGCCAAGGGTAAGGAAAACGTGGGTTTTACTCCTGCCTCAGCCACCAGGAGCTGACTGACAAGGGAACACAGACATTTGAGAAACTTGCAGAAAGGTTATGGGATGATAAAACCTAATGTCTACCTTAAATGTTGCTCTATTTAAGAACCATTTCCTTCACTCCCACATCAGGATACGTGGCTTATATACCTTAAGGCTTCCTCTATGTATCTTTCAAAGCAATGCACACACTTCTAAGCACTAATGAATGTGTGCAGAGTTTGCAT
>NW_007873595.1:0-579 GCF_000696425.1 Galeopterus variegatus
CTCTTGCCTCATCTCATGCCACACTCCCCTTCTCCTGAGGCACTTCAATCCCTCTGGCTTTAATTCTTGAACAAGACAGACTTTTTCCCTCCTCCAGGCTTTGGCACTTGGCGTCTCTTTGCCTGAAAAACTCTTCCCCTGCCTTTTTGCATGGGTGGTTCCTTCTTCTTCTTCAGGTCTTAGTTCAAATGTCATGTCCTCATTCATTCATTCATCTTTGCATCTTAGGCCCTGTTCTAGGTGCTTAGGATACAACATGCATGTTTATTTGGGTCCTCCAAGAAGCAGACACTAAGATAGAAGTAGGCATGCACGAGACGTATTTTAGGGAAATGCAAGTGAAGGATAAAGGCCAGAGGAGAAGTTAGGGAGAGTCTTCAGCTGGGTCTGCTAGCAGTGAAAGGAGAATTGAGGAGAAAGTCTAACCCTGCAGAACAGTTCTAAGAAAGTTCTCAGCCAAGCTGATGGGTGTCTTCAAGCCAAAGTTGTCCATTAGAAAAATCCCACCTCAGGCCGGTCCAGTGGCGCACTGGAGAGTGCGCCGCTTGGGAGTGCGGCGGCGCTCCCGCTGAGGGTTTG
>NW_007873596.1:0-579 GCF_000696425.1 Galeopterus variegatus
ATTTGATGAAGTAAGAATGCTCATTTGGCTAGAAGCTTTCTGTTTGTGTTTTAAGCTCTTTATAGATCTTAATTTTTCAACTACATGAAATTTAAGTAGTTGAAGGCCTGGTATAACAGTTATGGTAAGGCATGAATTTTTTTTTTAATTTTAAATCAATTTGACTTTATGATTTCTTAATATTTGTTATTATAGCTCACCTGTTTGGTTAATATCACTTTAGAGAAATGTAAGTAAAAATTATGTGATTCTATTTTTTCATTTATGTCACTAACAAAAATTTCAGAGGAGATGAAATATTAACCTACATGATTCCTCAAAAATTAGCCAAGGCAAAGAGACATACTTGTTTTTTATTTTTGGCTGCTGGCTGGTAAGGGAATCTGAAAAAATAGATATATTTGAAGGGATGGGAAAATACATTACGTTATCCAGATTTGATGTTATATAGTTAACATCTAACATTAAATGACAGTACATTAGGAAAATAAGCTAGATATTTTGAAAACTGTTAACACTTTTTTTTTTTTTTTTAAAGATGACTGGTAAGGTGATCTTAACCCTTGACTTGGTGTTGTC
>NW_007873597.1:0-579 GCF_000696425.1 Galeopterus variegatus
TCAAAATGGTCCAAAGACCTAAATGTATGTGCTGAAACTATAAAACTCCTGGAATAAAAAACGGCAAAAATTTCACAACACTGGATTTTGTAACGATTTCTTGGTTATAACACCAAAGGCACTGGCAACAAAAGAAAAAACAGATGAATTTGACTTCATCAAAATTTAAAACTTTTGTGCATCAAAGGACGCTGCCAATACAGTAAAAGGGCAGCCCCACAGAATGGGAGAAAATGTCTGCAAATCACATGTCTGATAAGGAGTTAATATCCAGAATATATAGAGAACTCCTAAATATCAACAGAAAATACAACCCGATTCAAACATGAGCAAAGGACTTGAACAGACATTTCTCTAAAGACATACATATGGACAATAAGCACATGACGAGATGCTCAACGTCACTAATCATTAGAGAGATGCAAATGAAACCCACATTGAGACACCGCCTCACACCCATTAGGATGGCTACTATCAAAAAAATAAAAAACAAAAATTAGTGAGGATGTGGACAATCGGAAGCCTCTGTGCCCTGTTGGTGGGAATGTAAAATCATGCAGCCACTATAAAAGGTGTATA
>NW_007873598.1:0-579 GCF_000696425.1 Galeopterus variegatus
AAATAAAACAGCTAGTATCGATAAGTGTAACAACTGTTTGCAGAACATTTACATGGTATTATGTATAATAAGCAATGTAGAAATGATTTATCTAGAAGTGACTTAAAGTATGTAAATGCCATTTGATATAAGGAATTTGAACATTCAGGGATTTTGGGGGTGGGAAGGTGGCCTGGAACCAAGTGCCTGCGGATACCGCGGAAGAAATGTACCTGCCTCTGTCATCTCTTTATGGTTAATATAACATTTCTTTAAAAAGATTTTTGTTAACACTAGAATTTCAGTGGTACTGTTTTTGATAGTACCTGTAATGACGAATTCAGAACAAAATAGCAGTATAAGATATCAGTAACTTAATTTTGGAAGATCTGAAGCAGTGTTGCTTAAGGTGGCATTCTTTGTGATACTAGTTCTAAGAGATGCTACAAAGAAAAAATAATGGTTCCTTGGTTACCTGAGTTTGGGGAACAATGCTTTGTCCTTTCCTTCTCCTCTTAGGGTCACTATTCACATTACCATATTGGGAGATTTAGCCACAGAAGCCTTTTTGTTTTGTTTTTGGTGTGATCTCTATGAATA
>NW_007873599.1:0-579 GCF_000696425.1 Galeopterus variegatus
TTTTTTTTTTTTTAAAGCAGGCATTGAAAAGACAGCCACCTCTCTCAGCCTCAGTAGAATGGTTCCAGGAAGGAGAGTATCCTTGCTAATCAGCCCAGCAAAAACACTCTGGGTTGTCTTCTAACCTTTTCTAGGGATGCGCCTTCCCTGGTCTGTGTGTTTTTGGTCCATTTTCCTCTTATGGAGGTTGCTTTTAAATGGCTTACTTTCCCTAAGAGTCTCACTCCTGCTTTTTCTAGGAGCCTTCTTAGCCTATTGTACAGATGGTCTCTGACTTAACAGTCGTTCAGTTTACAATATTTTGACTCTATGATGGGTTTACTGGGAGGAGCATCTGAACTTATGATGGTCTGACAAGATTTTTTGACTTTATAATGGGCTTATTGAGGTATTAAATGCATTTTTGACTTAAAAAATGTGTTTATAAGGACACAATCCCATCATAAACTGAGGAGCATCTGTATTCCTCAACCAGTAATCTCCTACCCTTAGGCACCCACATGTCTGTAGTCCCCTGCAAATTCTCATGCTACAGCACTTGCTGCTACTTTCAGTGGCCTCTAACCTGATATCAAAACT
>NW_007873600.1:0-579 GCF_000696425.1 Galeopterus variegatus
TACAAGAAAACTCAGCTAGACAGCATGATGAAAAGAGGAAAAGTATACAGGACCTGAAAGAACAAATGTACAAGAAAATCAATGTCCTAAATAAAAATGTGGCAGAACTTGCCAAACTGAAGAAGTTATTCAGTGAAATAAAAAACACAATGGAGAGTTTAACCAGCAGGCTTGAGGAAGTTGAAGAGAGAACCTCTGAACTTGAAGATGGGCTGTTTGAAATAACACAAACAGACAAGAAAAAAGAAAAAAGTATAAAGATATTGAAAAAAATCTGAGAGAGATATTAGACAACCTTAAGGACTCAAATATCTGAGTCATGGGTATTCCAGAAGGGGAGGAAAAAGGAGAATGTATTGAAAACATATTCAACAAAATAGTGGCAGAAAACTTCCCAGGCATAGGAAAAATCACAGATCTTCAGATCCAGGAAGCTCAACGATCTCCAAACATATTCAACCCAAAAAAGGCTTCTCCAAGACATGTTATAGTCAAATTGGCAGAACTCAAAGACAAAAAGAGAATCTTAAAAGCTACAAGAGAGAAGCGTCAAATCACCTATAAGGGAGCCCCAATCAG
>NW_007873601.1:0-579 GCF_000696425.1 Galeopterus variegatus
GCTGCTGTTGTTGGATGAAGTAGTCTATGGATGTCAACTATATTCAGTTGATTGATGGTGCTCTTGAGTCCTTACTGATTTTCTGCCTCCCAGATCTGTCCACTTGCAATACTAAGGTGTTCTTGCTCCCAGTAATAATACAATATTAGTAGATTAAATTATTACAATAATATAATAAAAGTGAATGCATCTATTTCTTCTTGCTATTCTATTGGCTTTTGTTTTGTGTATTTTCATGCTCTGTGGTTAGGTGTCTACACATTAAGAATTGTTCTGTGTTCCTAGAAAATTGACCCCATTATCATATGTAATGCCCCTGTTTATCGCTGATAACTTTCCTTGCTCTAAGGTGTGCTCTGTCTGAAATTTATACAGCCTCCCACTTTGACTGGATTAGTGCTGGAATGGGATTTCTCCCTCCATCTCTTTACTTCAAATATACAAGGGTACTTCAAAAGGTTTGTGGAAAATGGAATCAAAAGATAATAAGAATCTTTCCGTGAACTTTTTGAAGTCCCCTTCTGTATGTGTTTTTACATTTAAAGTGGATTTCTTATATACAACATATAGTTGGGTCTT
>NW_007873602.1:0-579 GCF_000696425.1 Galeopterus variegatus
TGGAAAGGGGGACCCAGGAGAGGAGGTGGCCTGTTGTATGTGCAGAGGAATAAGACTGAACTAGAATAGGGCAAGGCTGGGAACGAAAGGGAAGGCAAGGAGACCAGACAAGACGGGCACCCAGAGGTCAACAGGGGCGACTTCTGTCCCCAAAGAGACCAGATGGCAGCTGCCCTCCGGGGAACAGTCCAACTGGGGAGAGAGAGGGTATATATTTCCCTCCAGACTCTTCAGTGGGAAGCCAGTGGTTGAAATCTCCCCTCCCTCTCCCTGTGCCTGGGCCCCCCCCATGCAGAAGGTCAGAAGGAGTGGCTAGTCTCCGAACCAGAAAATAAAATGTGGGTTTCAAGCAGGAACTTTTAGTCTAAGGTGGGTTCCAATCCAACTCTCCCACTTCACGGCTGTGTGGCTTTGGGCATGTCGCATGGCCACTCTGTGCCTCATTATCTTATCTGTGCAATGAGGAGACATCAGCACCTTCCACACGGGGTTTGTCACATACCCCTGTGGGTGCCTGGCACAGAGAGGGCACAATAAATGAGTGCCAAGCCGTGTGCAAGCCCTCACACCCCATGCCAC
>NW_007873603.1:0-579 GCF_000696425.1 Galeopterus variegatus
TTTTAGTTTTAATATAAGTACTATTTCCCAGGATATAGTATTACTTTATTCCCAGAGAAACGTCCTATTATCCATACAATGGATGTCATATATCAGTATTTCACTTTTTCATTCCTTAGTCTAGCTATATTTGGGCACAATACTTAAACTGAATCCTTCACTAAATTTCTCTTTTATCGAAAGATAATATTTGTTCATTTATAAACCGTTTTATGACTACTGAAAGTCATGGGACATAAACACAATAATTGCAAATGGTAATAAGCACAATTATAGATGAGTAAGTACAACTACAGTGTCTTAGATGAGCTTCTATTTTTGTAAATTCAGAAGACTTTCACAGCCATTACATATGCCATCTTCTCTACCGACAGAGTTTAATATTCACGATGAGTTTTTACCCATTAGATCCTATAGTGATCCCTAAATTTTCTCAAATTTTAGCAGTTTATTGCTATTACTTTTTCTACCTTCTGGTTTGTTTATTATTAATTAAAATTTATGTTATTTTTAAATCACTTGAAATGGCTTGTCCAAAATGCTAGAAGAAATCATTCTGGTTTTGTATGGAAATGTTTT
>NW_007873604.1:0-579 GCF_000696425.1 Galeopterus variegatus
AAAAACACTGAGAGCATGACCCATAAAAGGAAAAGTTGATACAATAGAAATTCAGTTGATACAGTGGGGGAAAAAAAGAAAAACTTCTGTTCTGTGAAAGACCCTAGGAAGAAGATGAAAAGAGAAGCTGCAGAGTGGGAGAAACTACATGCAAACCACATATCAGACAAAGGACTAGTATGTAGAATATATAAAGAACTCTTAAAACTCAGCAGTAAAAAAAAAAAATTAAAAAAAAAGAAAGCAATCCAATTAGGAAAATTAACCAAGGAAAGATACAGTGGCAAATAAGCACATTAAAAGACATTTATGCCAGTTGCCACTAGAGATAACGCAAGTTAAGTGCACACTGAGTTAAGCCATCAGGACAGCTTAAATAGAGCCATCAGGACAGCTTAAATAGAGCAATCACGACACAGCATGCTGGCTGGGATGTGGAGAAATGGTCACTCATGCAGGGCTGGTGGGAATGTGAGACAGTGCAACACTCTGGAAGTAGTTCCGTAGTTTCTTGTGAGACCAAATGTGACCCAGGAACGCACTCTGGCATTTATCGTAGAGAAGTAAGATCTTATGTTT
>NW_007873605.1:0-579 GCF_000696425.1 Galeopterus variegatus
AGTCAGAGGTAGGCATGCGATACCCAATCTGCCCCTCTCACCCAGAAGCTGAGACTGCAGTCTGTGTCCAAAAATTTTTGATGCAAACCTGCTGAGAAGCTCTGAAGAGCCTGCTGAGTCAGAGAGAGCCAGGTCCAAGTGCCCTGTTTCTCCTCCTCTGTCCTTTCTCTCCCACCTCTTCCTGGCTCTACCCAGGGACCTTTCATCAGCCGCTCACCTTGGGTATGCTTTAAAGGCAGTGCCCTGGATGGAATTATCCCTCTGTGACAGGATGGGAGAAAGCCTGAGCACCAGAGAAGTTAGACTTCTCCAGATCACCCCACAAGCCGTGTAGCTGTGCCCCGTCTCAGCCTGCTGTTTCTTCCCTCCCACTGCAGGTGCTTACTGCTCTGTTGTCAGGTGGCCTGGCTTTGCTGGGAGCCTTGATTTGCTTTATCACTTCTGGAGTAGCACTGAAAGATGGTCCTTTTTGCATGTTCGGTGACTCGTCCTTCAATCAGATGCAAGCTTGGAAATATGGTTACCCATTCAAAGACCTGCATAACAGGTAAATGGATTTACAGTCTTTGCAGAGAGAGA
>NW_007873606.1:0-579 GCF_000696425.1 Galeopterus variegatus
TGTATTTGTAGAGAAGTTTCGAGAACAAGTTGAGGAGCAGCTGTCTTTCTGTGAGACTGGAGAGATTCCATGAACCGGTCTGGACGTCATGAGAGGAGCAATGGTTCAGCAGAGGAAGCGGCTGGGGAGCTGCAGAGTAGCGAAGAAAGGCTTGGAGAAGGAAAGGAGACGTCGGCTGCACTTGCCCTCGCACCTCTGGACGGCAGCAGGAGTGCTTCAAGGAGTGTGAAGGGACATGTGAAAAACCCCAAAGAGGGAAAACCTCAAAGCCCCAGGAGGCTCCTCAGGAAAATGGAAGGGAAGAGCCACCCATCTCTTTCTCAAACCCAAGGAAAAGAAATCTTTTATCCCGTGAGGA
Source organism: Galeopterus variegatus (assembly GCF_000696425.1). Taxonomy (NCBI): domain Eukaryota; kingdom Metazoa; phylum Chordata; class Mammalia; order Dermoptera; family Cynocephalidae; genus Galeopterus; species Galeopterus variegatus. The sequence continues at coordinate 359 of NW_007873606.1, forward strand.
GCTGGTCCGCAGTGATCCTGAACAGACAGCTGGCAGCCCACGTGCTCCCGAGAGGAAGAAACCTTCACCCAAGGAGGAAACAGTGATCCCGAAGAGACAGGCAACAGAACGTCCCCGAGAAAAAGAGGAAATTCTCTTCCAAGGAGAAGCTAGTCGGCATTGGACATGAAGAGGCTGCTGGCGGCAAGAGCAGCTCCAAGAAAAAGAAAAACCTCCAAGAA
>NW_007873607.1:0-579 GCF_000696425.1 Galeopterus variegatus
TCATGGCTCTTTGGAGCACAATAGAGAGTGCAGAAATTAAGTCATGTACTTATAGTGAGCTGATCTTCCACAAAGTCATGAAGAACAAACACTGGGAGAGGACATCCTCTTCAGTAAATTGTGCTAGGAAAAAAAAAATGAATATCAATGTGTAAAAGAATTAAACTAGAACCAAACCACTCCCCCTATACCAAAATCAGCTTAAAATGGATTAAATACTTAAATATAAGGCCTGAAACAATAAAACTCCTAGGAGAAAATATGGGAGAAACACTTCAGGATGTAGGGGTGGATAAAGACTTTATGAATTAGATCCCCAAATCACAACAAAAGAAAAATTAAACAAATGGGATTGTATCAAGCTAAAAAGCTTCTGCACAGTAAAGAAAACAATCATCAGAGTGACAAGAAAACCTACAAAATGGGAGAAAATATTTGTAAATCATAAATTTAACAAGGGATTAATATCCAGAATATACAAGGAACTCAAACAACAGTAAAAAAAAAAAGAAAAAAGAAAAAGAAAAGAAAAGAAAGAAATTTGAGTAAACCATGGTCAAAGGAACTGACTAGATATTT
>NW_007873608.1:0-579 GCF_000696425.1 Galeopterus variegatus
CTATACTTAGCAAAACCCCACCTATGTTCTCTTCCTGTAACTTCCTGGTCTGGAGAATAAACGCAGGAAGAAAACCCCAATTCATGGTTAATTTCCCAAATGGAAAGAATGCCTCTCTCTTGAGGGTTCCGGTTCTCTTTTCGGGGCTTCTCACTGCTCAGAAGAGATGGGCTTTGAGTAATCTTTGGCAGCTCCATAACCCAGGGGAAAAGGGGTGACAAATCCGTGGGAGGCAAAGCAACACGTCCCCTCCCTGACTGCTCCTGCCCCAGTGTTCTCACTGTTATAGCTATGATTACTCCTTGTGTGAGGATGACCCCAAATCTCCAGCCCAGATCTCTCTACAAACCCATATGCCTCCTTGGCGTATTTCCACATGTCCCAAACTCACTGTGAAGCCCACACGCTTCTTTCCGCCTGTTTTCTGAGTAAATGGCATCACTGTCTAGCCAACTGCTGAAGTCAGAGGCACAGAAACCTTTCCTGTAACTTGTGCAGGCTGGGCAGCTACCTTTTCAACACTAACTTCACCCACCTCTTTTTTTTTTTTTTTTTTTTTTTTTTTTTTTCCTTTCCCGC
>NW_007873609.1:0-579 GCF_000696425.1 Galeopterus variegatus
GTTAATGTATCACTTATTGAGCTCTTAAAATGTTTCAGACATTATTTCAAACATTTTAGTCATGTTATCTTAATATATCATAAGAAAAAAAATCTATAAGGTGGAAGTTGAAATAAGTTGACAAGAGCTCTGGTCTATTATGAAAATCTCTCTCTCTCTATATATATATTTCTTTTGAACATATTATTATTATTTTCATTATTAAACAAAATAAATACTCATAATAAAATTTGAAGAATACAGAATATAGAAAAAGGAAATAGTTGCCTATATTCCTACCATCCAAACACAATTCTTAATATTTAGATATGCAAATAGGCCTTGCTATCCAAATCCCTGTCTTGTGGTCAGTTGATGTGATTTTGAATGACAAATTTAAATATTGGGGTATACTGGATCATTCAAATATTGAGTTTCAGATATCAAGTAGTGTGATGGTGAGAGTCATATGAAATGTCCAAATCTATTAGGTTCCTAAATTCTGATACTGAGAGTTCAAAGATTACGCATCCTATATATATTAAATGTTTTTAATATTTGAAGGTTATGCATGTAAATATGTAAAAAATAAGGCACCAG
>NW_007873610.1:0-579 GCF_000696425.1 Galeopterus variegatus
TAGATATTTATCCCTAATTCTTCAGCATCCAAAGCAATATCTAGGGTTTACTATTTTTTCAAATTTTCTAATGCAAAATTTACATAGAATAAAATGCACAAATCTTAAGTATACATTTGGTGGATTTTGACAAATTCTGTATAACTCAAGTACTTTTCAAGATATAGAACATTGCCATCACAAAGTTCTTTCATGGATTTTTCAGTCAATTCCTCCCTTAATGCCCTGAGAGCCAAAAAATTGTTCTTGTGTTTTTCCATCATGGATTAGTTTTGTTTGTTTTGGAACTCCAAATAAATGAAACCACACAGTTTGTACTCTTTTGTATAAGACTTCCCTTACTCAGCTTAATGCTTTCAATATTCATGCATTTTGTGTGTTTCAATGCCATGTTCATTTTTATTGCTGAATAATATTCCATTGTATAAATACACTACAGTTGCTTTATTCTTCTATTTATTTACATCTGGCTGTTTTCAATATTTGGCTATTTTGAATCAACCTAAAATTTGATTCAATAATATTTTGTTAAGTATTTTTGCATGTATGTCCATGAGGGATATTGGTCTGTAACTTTCT
>NW_007873611.1:0-579 GCF_000696425.1 Galeopterus variegatus
AAGCTTAATTTTTCTGAGGAAGCACCATACTATTTTCCACAGTGATGACACCATTTTACATCTGCAGCAGCAATGCACAATGGTTCCACTTTCTCCATATCCTTGACCAGACTTGTTATTTTCTGCTTTCTGATAATAGCCATCCCAATGGGCATAAAGTCTGAATTTGCTTTTGATCTCTAACATTTTTCTGACACCTCTGTTTGCACAGCAGAGTGGGAATGCTCACCATAATCATTCCATCACCATAATCATTCCATCACCATAACCATTATTATGGATTGTTTTACAGTTTACAAAGTTATTTTTATATGTATTATTTTATGTAACATTTACAAAAATACAGGAATTTGGCAAGTATTAATATCTCCATCATATAGACAAAGAAATAGGCTTGGTGTTTATTTGAAGTGACCCTGATGTCACATAGTAAGGGGATTAGAATTGGGATTAGAATTCGGATCACCTGCATCTCAGTTTAAATCTCTTCCTGTTACCCATGAAACAAAATTCAGGGCTCAATGCCAGGCTGGTTTCCCAGTAACCTATGGCCATTCTCAAATCTGGGTGACCTAGGTG
>NW_007873612.1:0-579 GCF_000696425.1 Galeopterus variegatus
CCTGAAAGGAAATTTTCTTCTGACCCAAATTGGACTGTGTGGTATGATCAAAAAATAAATTCTCACAATGTTAAGCCACTGACTGAGATACCAGGGTTTTGTTACTGCAACATTTCTTAATCTACCCTAACTACAAATGTGGTTTTTTAGGAAAAGGCACTGCTTTCTCTCAGTGTGAAACAAGAAATATAATCAGGACTGAATAAAATAAAATGCAAAACAACAAGTACTTGATCCAATGTAAAGTTGAGTTAAATATGGCCCTCTTTGAGGGCAGAAGCTAGGTTCTAAGTAGCAAATACACCTACAAAGAACTAAAAAGAAGAAATCAGCAGTGACAGGAAGGAGAAAAGGTAAAGCAGCCCGAGGAGAAGGCAGCATTCAAGAACGACTGGTAGGTTCATTTATTCTTAAACCCAGTGGCACTGTACAAGTATAAACAACTGCCAGAGTCATCTGCTGGTGTTGATAGAATTAAGCCACTTGGATCGGGAGCTAAGCTAGATAATATATGGAAATTTGAAAGTCAAGAAGCATCTGTATGTATAAGCAGAGGAGAGACACTGTGAAGGGGAGGGG
>NW_007873613.1:0-579 GCF_000696425.1 Galeopterus variegatus
TATCACACTGTAAAAAAAAAAAACACGAAGCTGATGGCAGGATAAGGCCATATCTCCAATATCCTCCACAAGAATTTTATCCTTATATCAAGATTCAGATGTATGTATTGCTTGTTGTGCCTGTGGTTTAAGCCAATTACATGCATTTTGTGAATTTTTTTTTCAAAATGAGGAATACTCTGTAGTCTTATAAAAGTTTACAAAAAAATCTTTAAGTCTTCTTTGCTTCATAAATCTGTGTTCATTCAGTTCTTCTCATGGATGCTCTGACCTGAGGAGTGCTATTCGTTTTATTATTTATTATTATTACTTATCCACATTTTAAACAATGAGTTTTAAAATGATTTTTTCCAGGGAATAGAGCTGTGAGAGAGCTGCAGACATGAATTTGAGATCTGTTTGCCTGGAGGCGACAGCTGGAGTAATGAAGTAAATGAGTCTACAGAAGAGCTTACAAAGAGAGAGAAATAGAGAGTTTGGGCTAGAACCTTTAGACATATTGACAATTTTAGGAAAATTAAGAAATGGTAACAGAAGGAAAGCAATAGAGTAAGAAATATGTTTTTACTTTTTTTTTTT
>NW_007873614.1:0-579 GCF_000696425.1 Galeopterus variegatus
CAGACCAAGGCAAAGCATAATTACAATGCTGAAAACCAGTATTAAGCAGAAAATCTTAAAAGTAGGCAGAGTTGAGAAGTAGGAAATGTAATTGGTATCATTTGCATCTTACATCATTACATCTTGAGGTATTCCCAGATAGTCATTTACCACTTTAAACCTGCCCTTATTTGGAAGGTATCTCTTTTATCACTCTACAATCCTCAGATTAAAGTTAGAATTCACTTTACCTGACTAATCTAAAGTTGAAAAACCTTTTTCAGCATCTAAACAATTTATACAAAAGTAACCCAGGCACTTAACCATATCAGTATTCACAGATTTGATTTTTTTAAATTGTAATTTCAACTTGAATAATATTATTTCTTAAGATTAAATAAACTTACAGCACTTTTATGAGTATTCGATTTAAGATTTTTAAAAAACTTTTTATTTGTTAATTTATAATAGAATGATAAAGTGTTTGGCATTTATATTTTTATAAATTTATGTTTTGAGGGCCGCCCCATGGCTCACGTGGGAGAGTGTGATGCTGATAACACCAAGGCCACGGGTTTGGATCCCTATATAGGGATGGCT
>NW_007873615.1:0-579 GCF_000696425.1 Galeopterus variegatus
CTATTGCCCTGAGTTGCACACTTCCTTGTGATTCTCTTACTGTGACTAGCTGGTACCAGAACATTTTCCTTTCTGAGTGTTCTTTAGAAATTCTGGGTTTCATCTTCACATAAAAGGACATATTTTCTGAAGACATCCTCACGAACATGACTATTTGAGGAGAGAGGTGAGAAGAAAGACAGTTGTTGATTTCTTCACGACAAACAGAGCCTCAACATTTCCTTTTTCAGGATCCCTTTTAAGGGGGCTTATACTATAGGTAAGAAATAATAAAGTATTAATAAAAGCAGTCATTCCATCACTAAATTTATTGTTACTCTAAATCTTTATTCTTGCTTAAAGTAAATGCATAATAAATATTTTCGAATGAATGACTGAATTGTTATCATCTCAGTGCATCTTGTATTTTGAGTTATTTTTCTTGTCATGGAAATGGATATCCCAGAAAATCTGAATATTCTTATGAGTAAATCATAATGGCAAGAAATAGAAGTCAAGAAAGCCTTACTTTCCTGGATCCCAGCTCCTCTTGAACTTTCTTCCATACTTCTATATTAATTTAATCTATATCTAAATTTC
>NW_007873616.1:0-579 GCF_000696425.1 Galeopterus variegatus
TGCCAAGGTGAGCTGACACCTGTGTGGTACTGGGGGCTCAGAAGAAGAGTCACAAGTAAAGTCTGCAAATAGAGTAGAAAATCTTTATCCTTATAGCCAACCCCATAGTAATAGAAGCAGCAAGTTTTCTACCAGACGAACAAACATCAACAAAAATATAGTAGAACTACAAACAAAGAAGAAGACATGATACCACTGAAAGGATACCACAATGCTCAAATTTCAAACTCTATAGAACAGGGGATCCTTGAAATGTCTGAAAAGGAATTCTGAGCAATGATCTTAAGAAAACTCGAAGAGATAAAAGAAGACTCAATTAAAGAACACAATCAAACAAGAAAAAATATTCAGAATATGAAGGAGGAAATTTACAAATAGATTAACACCTTAAAAAGCAGTTTAACAGAACTCCTAGAAATGAAAGATTCACCAAATGAAATAAAAATCACAACATAGAGCTTGACCAGCAGGCTAGAGCAAGCAGAAGAAAGAATTTCAATCTTTCTTGATCTTGAAGATGGCCCTTTTGAAAAAATCCAGGCAGACAAAAAAAAAAAAAAAAAAAAAAAAAAAGAAAAA
>NW_007873617.1:0-579 GCF_000696425.1 Galeopterus variegatus
GCAAGAGAAAAGAAACACATAACATTCAATGGATTCCTAATACATCTCTCAATGGATTTCTTAGCAAAAACCCTACAGGCCAGAAGGGAGTGGGATGATATATTCAAAGTGCTGAAGAACAAATACTGTCAGCCAAGAATTCTGGATCCAGCAAAACTACCCCTCAAATATGAAGAAGAAATAAAGTCTTTCCCAGGCAACAAAAGCTAAGGGAATTTATTAATACTAGAACCGCCTTACAAGAAAGCTAAAAGGAGTTCTTCAATTTGAAAGAAGCCAATGCTAAAGAATAGCAAGAAAATATATGAAGGTACATAATTCAGAAGTAAAGTAAATACACAGACAATATCAGAATGTTCCAGTGTTGTAAGGGTGGTGAATATACCACTTATATCCTTAGTATTAAGACTGAAGGACAAATCTAACAAGATAATAACAAATACAACAACCATATAACAGATAGGCAATATTAAATGATATTACTAGAAACAAAATGTCAAAAAGTGGGGAGAAATGACGCCAAAGCATAGAGTTGGATTTGGTTTTTCATTTTTTCTTAGATATCAAAGTTATGAAGTA
>NW_007873618.1:0-579 GCF_000696425.1 Galeopterus variegatus
GTACTTATAGCCAACTGATCTTTGAAAAAGGCACCAAAAATATACATTGGAGAAATGACAACCTCTTCAGTAAAAGGTGCTGGGAAAACTGCATATTCATGTGGAGCAGAATACAAATAGACTCATACCTCTTTTCATATCAAAATCAACTCAAACTGGGATAAAAACTTAAATATATATCCTGAAACTATAAAACTTCCAGAAGAAAACAGGGGAAAAACTTCAGGACATAGGACTGGTCAAAGACCATGAATAAGACCCCCCAAAACAGTCAACAAAAGAAAAAATAAACAAATGGGATTATATCGAACCAGAAATCTTTTGCACAGCAATGGAAATAATCAACAGAGTGAAAAGACAACCTACAGAATGGGTTGTATTTTTTTTTTTTAATTTGTAAACTATACATCCTACAGGAGATTAATATCCAGAATATACAAGGAATTCAAACAACCTCACAGTAAAAATACCCCAAATAATCCAATTTAAAAATGGGCAAAGGAGCTGAATAGACATTTTCAATTGCACAACTGGTACATGAAAAAATGCTCAACATCACTAATCATCAGGGAAATACAA
>NW_007873619.1:0-579 GCF_000696425.1 Galeopterus variegatus
TCTGGTTTCTATTCTTCCATTTGTTTTATTATTCTTGTTTCAATTCATGACTTCTCTGGGATGTCCTCTCTTCTGGATTTTGCATAAATTCCATGTCTGCTATCACACATTATGCTTCTTAAAAGCATAATGAGTATATTCATTGCTTAAAATCCTTCATTTGTCTACATTGTCATCATGAGCTTTGAGGATAAGATCATACATTTTTAATTTCTATAATGTTACACAGTGAATAAAATGTAATAGTTGTTAATAACACTTTATCTTCCATTATTTTCAGCATTATTGTAATTCTGTTGGTACTCACAGTCCAGTTAAATCTGAGGAAAATTATAAACTATCTATAAGGTTCATATTGTTATAGGACAGGCATTCCTAGTAATGACAAGAATTTTGCAGTGGCCAGAACATTTGCTCTGTGGACACCTTACTGCAAAAAATGCTAAGAGGGAAAAATATATTGAAAAATATGATTCTCTGCCACATGGGAGGAAGACAATACAAGTTAGGGTAGAATATATCCTGTTATCTGGACAGTTTTGTGGGTATTTTTGTAGTCTTTCTATTGCCAGTAATTCC
>NW_007873620.1:0-579 GCF_000696425.1 Galeopterus variegatus
ATCCAGAAATCTCACTTCTGGATATATATCCAAAGAAAATGAAATGAGTATGTCAAAGAGATATCTGCACTGTCATGATCTTTGAAGCATTATTCATAATAGCCAAGATATAGCATCAACCTTAGTGTTTATTATGGATGAATGGATATAGAAAATGTGGTATATATACACAGTGAAATACTACTCAGCCATAAAAATGAATGTATTCTGTTATTTGCAGAAGCATGGGTGAAACAAGAAGACATTATGCTAAGTGAAATAAGCCAGTAACAGAAAAACACATACTGCCTGATTTCACTTACATGAGGTATATAAAGAATCAAACTCATGGAAATACAGAATGATGTTTGTCAGTTGTGCGGGGAGGAGGAAATGGGGAGTTGCTGTTCAAGGAACATAAAGTTTCAGTTAGGCAAGATGAACAAGATCTAGAGATCTGCTATAGGACATTGTGACCATAGTTAATAGTGCAATGTATACTTATAAAATTGTTAAGAGGATAGATTTCATGTTAAGCTCTTACCAAACACACACACACACACACACACACACACACACACACACACACACACACACACA
>NW_007873621.1:0-579 GCF_000696425.1 Galeopterus variegatus
ATTAAGCCTGTGGGCCCAGATGAGCTAGTGCTCCAAGATCTGAGCCCCGTGCTTAGGTCTTACAGGGTTTATATAGGTGGACTCTTCCAGGTTCTTTTAAGTTTTGTTTTCTCAGCATTCATGTAGCCAGTGCAGTAGCCATTTGCAATAAGCAAGCACATTTACAAAAGCAGGAGTATGAGCAGTTGATTATCAGTAAAGCTGATACAATAAAAATGTTCTGTTTCAAAGACAAAACAAGCTACTGAAAGAATTAATTTTGAATTTTCCCATCAGAACCTACCAGACTAAACAGGTGTAAAGTAAAATATTCAGTGACACCTAGCTATTGTTATCTGAAATCTAGAGTAGAAGGGTATCTAGACGAGGGACTCAGGAACATAGATGTGTGGGGAAGGAAAAATAAATTAGAAAGACTAATTCATTTTTCTGTATCTTCAAATCTCCCCCTTCTACCTGTGAGGGGTTTGACAGAGACTTTCAATGCACCTCAGCCCAATGCATTATGTATTTCTCACATTTAGCATTATTCTTAACATTACCTGAGGTCAAATTATGAGAAGCAGATAGTTTCTGGAA
>NW_007873622.1:0-579 GCF_000696425.1 Galeopterus variegatus
CAGTGCAATCCCTTTCAAAACACCAATGACATACTTAACAGAAATAGAAAAGACAATCCTAACATCCATATGGAACAACAAAAGACCCTGAATAGCCAAAGCAAACCTGATAAAAAATAAATAACACCAGTGGCATTACACTGCCTGACTTCAAATTATACCACAAAGCTATAGTAACCAAAACTGCATAGTACTGGCTTAAAAACAGACACTCAGACCAATGGAACAGAATAGAGAACCTGGAAATCAACCCACATAGTTACAGTCAACTGATCTTTGACAAAGGCAACAAGATCATACATTGGGGAAAAGACATCCTCTTCAATAAATGGTGGTAGGAAAATTGGACATCCATATGTAGAAGAATGAAACTAGACCCGTACCTCTCGCCATATACCAAAATCAACTCAAAGTGGATTAAAGACTAATATATAAGACCCCAAACCACAAAACTAAAAGAAAACCTATGAGAAACACTTCAGGAAGTAGGACTGGGCAAAGACTTTATGAATAAAGTCTTTTTTTTTTAAGTCCCAAAGCAAAGGCAACAAAGAAAAAATAAGTGGGATTATATCAAAC
>NW_007873623.1:0-579 GCF_000696425.1 Galeopterus variegatus
GGGAGGGAGGGAGGCAGGGAGGGAAGGAAGGAAGTAAGGAAGGAAGGGAGGGAGGGAGGGAGGGAGGGGGGGAAAGGGAGAGAGAGAACAAAGAAAGGAAGGAAAGAAGGGAGGCAGGGAGGGAGGGAAAGAGATGGAAAGACAGGTTCAAGGCTGGGCCGCCAAAAACATTTCTCCAAATGATCTCATCTGGTGCCTCCATCTTAAGGCTCCAGACCCCACAGATTATACCTCGACACCCTGACACTGGGTCACTAGAAAACACTGCTCCAGAAAATGGGGGTCTCTACAATAGCAGCCATTATGAAGAGAACCTCCCACTGCCCCCACCTACTGGTGCTACCAGCCCTGACTTGGAGCCTGGGGCGGATGTACCCAGCCGGCTGAGCCTCTGTCATGTGAGCCTCCCCTAATTGCATGGGAGGCTGGGAAAATAATGTGCTCCCATAGTGGGGAGGGGAGAAGGGAGACCTCACCAAACCTAGGAAGGTGGTTTGAGAACTGGGCAAACAGAAAACTACAAATGTCCTATGTCACCACTGCTTCTGACCTTATGCGTGGTCAACAGAGAGTCACTGC
>NW_007873624.1:0-579 GCF_000696425.1 Galeopterus variegatus
TTAAATCTCAATGGAGTTTACAAGGCTTTCTGTAACCTGGCTCCCATCTCTCTGTCTAGCTTACTCTCTACCTCCCCATATTCTGCTCTCCAGCCACACAACATTTTCGCAGTCCCTGCTGTGTACATACCTTCTCAGCCTTCCTCCAGCCATCATACCCGGGGGCTTCTCTCTCCCTTCCCTTTGCCTGAATACTCTGCCTGCCACACTTCTTTAGTTCATTTCTCCTTCATCTTTCAGATTTCAGTTTTGTTGTTACTTCTGCTTCGACTTCTATCCTCAAGGTTGAATGTCGGGTACCTGCTTCACACCCTCATAGTTTCCTATATTCACCTTCACACTGCCCTTATCAAGCTGTGTGGATATTGCTTAGCACTTGTCTCTCTCCCCTCTGAATGTATGAAGAATATGAGCTGCATCCGCGCAGGTGCTGGGCCCGGTTCCCTATGGTGCGTATGCTATTCACACTAGGCCCTACTTAGTAAATAGATATTCAGTAAGGACCACTTGAATGAATATTGAATGAATGAAAACCAGGGATAGACCCAAAGGGTGGAGCTGGGAATGGTGGCCTCCAAG
>NW_007873625.1:0-579 GCF_000696425.1 Galeopterus variegatus
AGAAGACCAGAGACGAGAGAGAAAGGGGAGAGGGACAAAACTTCAGGGCCCAAGAACACAAACAACTCTTGCTGAGTTCCACTGTTTTTTGTTTTTGTTTTTTTTCCTTTTTGTCTTTTTTCATGTCCGGCAACAGATCGCAACCCTCAGTGTCGCGCCTGTACCGGACCGGACCGGCAATGGGATCGCAACCCTCGGTGTTGCGCCCACACCTCGATCAGCCAGTGAGCGGGAACCGGTCTGTATGTGGGATCCTAACCCTGGGTGGGAGCACCGTCGTGCTCCCAAGCGGCGCACTGTAGCAGTGTGCCACCGGGCCGGCCCAAGTTCCACTGTTATGAAGAGGTTAATTCATCTTGGCAAGGCTGGTCATATCCTTTCCACAGAGAATAACATCATGTAGAAGTTTTCCTAAATATGCCCTAGGACACACTCCTTCAGTGACTCCTAAGGGTGTCAGAGAGCCTGGGCACTAATCTGAAAGGAAAACTCTTCAGGCAATCCTGCCCTTGTAATACGCCAGGGGTAGGGAAACTCCTGTCCCAGGCTGAATCCGACTGTTGGGCTCTTTTACCTGCC
>NW_007873626.1:0-579 GCF_000696425.1 Galeopterus variegatus
TCCTGAATTCCTGACCCTCACACACCCTGAGAGATCATCCAGGTTTGCTGTTCCTTTAAGCCACTGAACATTGTAGGGTAATTCGTTATGCCACATAGATAACTAATTTACTGTTGCTTCAGACTTTACAGAAGTCAGAGCCTCTCACTTCTAGTTCCTGCTGACCCCCACCATGCCATCCCTAGGCCTCAGTTTCCCCTTTGTGACAAGGGGGCCCAGTGGTGGCTCAGGAGCCCCAGAGCCATGGCTTGGCCTCTCCTCCTCTGCCCTGCTCTACCTCCCAGGGCCCTCCCAGGCCCTGAGCCTGTAGCTCATCGCACGCCCAGGCTGTTTGTCCCGTGTCCTGAGCAGCCAGGCCCAGCCCCCCCTGCTGCTTCCCTCCCTGCCACAGACTCTGCTGTTTTTCTACTGGGTCAGGGCTCAGGGCATGCAAAGCCAGTGGGCAGAGAGCCCGGGGTGGAGTGACAGGGACCAAGGGGCTCTCATGCAGGGAGGAGCGTCTCAACTCTGCCCGACCCAGGGTTCCCTGCACAGCCCAGAGTCTCCAGCCTTCCTGCTGCAGCCCGAGGCTAGTCTGAG
>NW_007873627.1:0-579 GCF_000696425.1 Galeopterus variegatus
GACGTGCTGCGTCAGACGCACCCGGAGGGCTTCCTAAAACGTGGACTTCTGCGCCCACCCACCGAGCTCCTGGTTCTGGGGTCTGGGGAAGACCTGAACACTGCACCCTTAGGTGGTCCTGCTGGTCCAAGGACCGCTCTGTGAAGACCCCGCCCCAGGCCCCACTGCCTTTCTCTACTGTCTCACTTGACACACCAGTCAGGGCCTTTATTTCTCCTGCCTGGGACCTCTAAACAATGCTGGACTCGGAGAGTATAAACAAACTCATCCTGGAAGGAGTTTTAGATAACCTGTTAATTTACCACCTGCTGATTAATAAAAACAGAAAAAAATCAAATGGCAGAAATTATTTCAGGCACTTTAGGTTATGAAGGGGAAAAAGATTTAGAGGATGGAGGAGTTGGTAATGCCTTTGGATCCATACCTCTCCTATTGGTAAAATGACTTTGGAAATTTGAGAATTTCCTGGTGAATAAAATGCAGTCTGTATCGCCACATGGCTAGAGGGCCACCACCTCCATTTGGCTCACAAACATTGCAGAATTCAAATGCTCTTTTCACCTATTCTTCCTCCTCCCC
>NW_007873628.1:0-579 GCF_000696425.1 Galeopterus variegatus
CCCTCGGCGGGAGCGCTGCCGCGCTCCCAAGCGGCGCACTCTCCAGTGCGCCACCGGGCTGGCCCTGGCCGGCCCTGACAGTTTTGCTCTTGAAGACTGACACGACTGTAATCTGATTTTGAGATATACGCTACTGGTATCTTAACTGGGGAAATGTCTTATCTTACTCTTAAAAATACTAGTTCAGGTCCTACTGGGAGGACCTTTGTGAAGAAGAATTATTTTGTCTCCCACCCTATGTCTTACATCCACATGAGTGAAGAGCTGAACAGCAATATGAAGAGTTTGATTCATTTACACATTTCTGCTCCCCCTCCCATCTATGGGGAGACAGCTTTTTGATTGTCAATTTTCATCTTTATGGGCATGTAACAAATAATGTAGCAGTGTCATCAACAGTAGAAAAAGAACATACAAGACCATCCATAAAACTTGATATCTGGCCAGCAATAAGAAATAGCACGATAAATTATGGAACATCACTAAAATGGTGTATTACATAATTGTTAATTTATAATTAGGAATACTGCATAGAAACATGGAAACATGCTTAGGATATAATTAGAAAAGAAAAAAAAA
>NW_007873629.1:0-579 GCF_000696425.1 Galeopterus variegatus
CTTCGAATTTTATTACAAAGACACAATAATTAAAACAGTGTGGTAGCAGCATAAGGATAGACACAGATTAATAGAATAGAATTGATGGTCCAGAAATAAACCCATGTATCTATGTTCAATTGACCAAGAACATTCAATGTGGAAAGAACAGTCTTTTCAACAAATAATACTGGGATAACTGGATATCCACACACAGAAAAATAAAGTTGAAACCACATATAAGAATAAACTAAAACTGGATCAAAGACTTAAATGTAAGAGATAAAACTATAAAATTCTTAGAAGAAAACCTTTTAATCTAAGGTCATAAACCTTTAAACTTTAAAATCTAAAGTCATAAAAGAATAAACCTTTCTGACCTTAGATTTGGCAATGCATTCTTAGATATTATATGAAAAGCACAACCAACAAAAGACATAATCGATACATTGTACTTGATCCAAATTTAAAATAACAATGTTTTGAAGATGTGGAGAAATTGGAACCCTTATACATTGCTGATAGGAACATAAAATGGCGCAGCCACTATGGAAAACAGTTAAGCCTAGAATTACAATCTGACCAACAATTCCACTTTCA
>NW_007873630.1:0-579 GCF_000696425.1 Galeopterus variegatus
AAGATTGTATGAACAAGCTTTTCAAGATCATTTAATAAGCAATAGAATAAGTAGTTGTGTTGTGAAAGTCATATACACTCCTACAGAATGAATGATTATAAACAACTATCCTGATGTTATATAAATGGGTACTTGTGGTTTGGGATAAAATTTCTAGTGAAAGCATCATATGTGGGCCAACTAATGCTGCATCTCAAGTAACAGACGGATATCAGGCAAATGTGCTCTAAAAAATGTTAGGTGACTTGGAAAGCAGCTGCGGTTTGTAAGAGACTAATGTCAAAGATGTATGTGAAGTATTTAAATAATACTGATTTGAGACATGCAAAAAGTAGAAATGTTTCTAAACTAATGTGTTATATGCTATATAACCTTAAATATGAGTGTGTAACTAGATTAATAAATTAAAGTGCCAAAGACTATTTTTTAAGTTTCTTCATTGAAGAATATGAGATTACTTTATATTCCAGGAGATTTTCTATAATTGCATAATAGAAGATCTACCCCATTCTTAAGAGCTGCATAGTATTCCTTCACAGAGATGCACCGTGGTTTATTTTGTCAGTTGTCTACTGATGG
>NW_007873631.1:0-579 GCF_000696425.1 Galeopterus variegatus
ATACAAAAGATCAATGAATCAAAAAGTTGGTTTTTTGAAAAGATAAATAAAATAGACAAACTATTAGCATGGCTAACAAAAAAAAAGAAGAGAGAAGATTCAAGTAACAAAAATTAGAAATGATAAAGGTGATATTACAACTGATTCATCTGAAATACAAGGAATCATTCGAGACTAGTATAAACAACTATATGCCAACAAATTTGAGAATCTGGTGGAAGTGGATAAATTTCTGGACACACACAAGCTCCCAAAACTGAGCCATGAAGACGTAGAAAATCTGAACAGACCAATAACAATAAAAGAGATCGAAGCTGTTATCAGAAGACTCCCAACAAAGAAAACCCCAGGACCAGATGGATTCACAGCAGAATTTTACCAAACATTCAAAGAGGAATTGACATGGATTCTTTACAAACTATTCCAAAAGATTGAAACAGAGGTCATTCTCCCAAACTCATTCTATGAAGCGAACATCATCCTGATACCAAAACCAGGTAAAGATACAACCAAAAAAGAAACTACTGGCCGATATCCTTGATGAATATAGATGCAAAAATCCTCACTAAAATACTAGCA
>NW_007873632.1:0-579 GCF_000696425.1 Galeopterus variegatus
TAAACAGAAAGAAAGAAAAAAATCAGAAATCTTGGAATATCCAAAAAGAAGGAAGGACAAGATGAGCAAAAGCCAGGTGAATACAAAAAACCGAGTTTCTCTTCTTGAGTTTTCTAAATTAGGTTTTTCATTGGAAGTAAAAATTATAACATTTTCTTATGTGGACATCAAAGTATGCAGAAGAAGTATTTAAGACAATTATATTAAAAACAGTGGGCGGGTAAAGAGATGTAATAGGAGATAAGGTTTTTAACACATCACTAAAGGTTGTGAAATAATGACACCAGATAGTGATAAGTATATATACATATATTTGTGTATAACGTTAAGAGTAATCAGTAAAATAGTAATACAGAAAAACACACTTAAATACACTATACATAAATAAAAATAAAAAATTGAATTACAAAAAATTTTTTAAATACCCACAAGAAGGCAGACAAAGGAAAATGAAGAAATAAAAACAGAGAAAACAAACAGAAAAAAAGTTATAACGCACTTAAATCCTAACATACAGGTAATAACATTAAATGAAAATGACCTATACAATTGTATAACAACTAAAAGACAAATATCGGC
>NW_007873633.1:0-579 GCF_000696425.1 Galeopterus variegatus
GGCAATGGCTGCCATGAACTGCCTGCTTGTCATTTTTTGTTCTTAACCAACTATTAGCTATTGTTCTACTCCATAAACATAGTTATGACTCCTGCACAGATCCGTCTTCCCCTATTCATTTTTAAGCAATTTCCAGATACTTATTCATTTTTTGTTGTTCTTGGAAACACATAGAGCACTCTGTCAGCATAGCTTCAGGGTTGCATAATCCAACCCCAGAATCTGAGGAGCAGTGTGGGTCAGCTGCATCATCCAGCAAGGCTTTTCTTCAACATAATCACTTTTATTGAGTTAAAGTATATGAAAAAAAAAATATTTGCATATATTTAGATATATGGTTTGCATTTATTAAATATTGTGTTTTGAGAATTTTTAAATTTTGTTTTTGTTATATGGTTCAAAATATAAGACATGACAGAAATCTTATCAGCTTAGTAACTCTTGTAATGCATATTTGAGATTACAGACCACTTTTTATTGACATGATCTCATACACGCTCCAACAACGCTCTGAAGTGGACATAATATTTTCCCTAATTATACATTTGGACTAAGACACAAAGAGTTGCAATAACCTTT
>NW_007873634.1:0-579 GCF_000696425.1 Galeopterus variegatus
TTTAAATTAAATTCGTAATCACTTATGAGCAAGAGGCCCCGCGTTCCCATTTTTCCCCAGGCCTCTGCTCTCTGTAGGTCAGACAGCCCCTGTCACAACGCTCACCTCTGCTATTGGAGCACAAACACGGGCACGGACAACATGGAACAAACGGGAGTGCCTATGTTCCATCTAAACACTATTTGCGAAAACAGGCAACAGGCGGGCCATGGCCTGTGGGCCACAATCCACTGACCCCTGGCTTGGAACACAGGCTGTGGAGCAGGCAGTCTAGGTTCAAATACCGATACCAGGATCTGCAGCTGCACGACCCTGGGTCACTTACTTAACACTTCTCTGAATGTGACTTGCCCCCATGTGTAAGAGTGAGATAGTCACATACGGCTACCTCACAGGGCTGCTGTTAGAATTAAATGAGATGATACATGGACGCAGAGAGCCTGGTGCCCTCGGGGGCACACTTGCTGGAAGCAGAACTGTTCCATTCCCATTCCTGTTTTCCTCCAGTATTGCCTCTCTCCCTCTTCTGGTGCCAGGTTCTTTACATACTCCACCCTTCAGTCTCTCTGGGAACCTTCC
>NW_007873635.1:0-579 GCF_000696425.1 Galeopterus variegatus
CTTTTATCAGCATTATTTAGTTTTTGAGGTTGAGAAGTCTAAAGTCCATCTGGTGGTGGCAATAGTGACCCTGGGGTCTCACATTGCAAGATGGTGGACAGAGAGAGCGATAGCCTTGTTTACATTGTTGTTCTACCAGTGGGCTTTGTTCTTTCTTGTGTATTGGTAGTAGTGATTACCATTTTTTGGATTCCAGATACAGGACTTCCTTGAGGATTTCTTGCAGGGCCGGTCATGTGGTGGTGAACTCCCACAGTTTTTGTTTGTCTGGAAAATACACTATTTTTCCCTCATTTCTGAAGGATAGCCTTCCTGGATACAGTGTTCTTGGCTGGTAGGTTTTTTTTCTAGTATTTTTAATATATAACCCCATTTTTCTTCTGGCCTATAGAGTTTCTGTTGAGAAGTCTGCTGTTAGTCTGATAGGGGCTTCTTTATAGGTGCCTTTGTTGTAGAAAACAGACTAGGCAAGAAGTGACCCAACACTCAGAAGGTTGGAGAGCCAGGAGTTTGTTATGCTAGCGGGCCCAGACAGGTTACTGCTTGAAAATCTGGACCCTCAGCCCAGGTCCCACAGGG
>NW_007873636.1:0-579 GCF_000696425.1 Galeopterus variegatus
GGCCAAATCAGATTTTCTTTTCTGAAAATTTGGAATTGGGGTTAAGAGGTGCTAGTCTGGGATGGTTGCAGGAACTGAATGTTTAAACTCAAGAACTGTGAGAAAGTCAAAGCAGTGAGAAAAGTCATAAAAGCAGATGTGCAGAAAGACAAGGACATGAGACTAAATGGCCCCAGGGAAAAACAGAAGAGAGTGATGGGAAATAGCGATTTTCTGATCTCTTTTTGATTCCAGCATATCTTGATTTCTAGCTGCTCTTTTACTCTTGTTTTATTTTATTTATTTATTTTTTGAAATACCCTCAATTTCTTATTTCAAATGTCCTATTCTTAATTAAGTCACTTGGAGATTAGATGAAAAATAAAACTAACAATTTATAGGCAAAACATGCACTAGATAAATGTGTAAATACTTAGTGTTTTTGTGCCTGTGGGTCTGGTTATCTGTATCCATGGGGGAAAATATAGGTAGGTAAGAAATAGAGTATAGCAAAATGAATCTCTTCTCCCTGTACTCAGATGGAATCTGGAAGGTCATTTTTCTATAACAGAGCACATAAACCAAGGAATGAAACAAAAC
>NW_007873637.1:0-579 GCF_000696425.1 Galeopterus variegatus
CTACATGCCAGCCACCATACTAGGGATGGGATTACAATGATGAACTGAGACCCCTCTCTCACGTTGCGCACAGTCCTGTGCAGAAGACAGGTGAATAAACAGATACTGATAATCCTATGGGGTAAGGACTAAAGTGTTTGTCCAGAATGCTCTGGGATTTATGCAAGCCGGAGAAAATCACTGTGCCTTGAAAGAAACATGTTGCATATTCCAGGCAAGGAAAACAATGTATGCAAAGATTTGGACACATAAGAGCTTTGTTTTCTGAAATCAAAAGTATTTGCAGATGGCTGGTGAGAGAGGAAAAACGTGGGTGTCAGAAAATGAGGCTAGATCTACACTTCTGAGGTAATTGTTAAAACTCAGATGTGCTCCCTCTGAAAGCTAAACGCAGCAGTAAAGTGGTGCCCTTCCTGCTGGTACTTACCCTCGTCTACAGTTTCAGGATTTAATGAGAAGCCCATAGACAACTGGATTTCTTGTGACTAATGTGCTGCTTGGTTTGGGTGTTTGGTGGTGGTGTATTTCAAGTGACTCATCCTGTGCTGATAATGGCAATTAATGATTTACTATCTTCTT
>NW_007873638.1:0-579 GCF_000696425.1 Galeopterus variegatus
TAAATAAGTAAATAAGTAAATAAATAAATCCTGATGTAAAGTTAAAAAAATGTTAAACCCATCTGATGTAATAGAACTGACAGTGTTATACACTGAATATTTTTTTCTTTCCTACTCTTGATGTTGGCTAAGATGGCTTACTGGTAGGGATGACTGATGGGCAAACTTCTGAGTCTTTTTTTTCTTTTTATTTCACAATGACATCTGTGTCCGTATACACTGAAAGGATAACATGGTTATCATCATCAGTGGTTCTATAATTATGTAATATACCCCATTCACAACAGAAGAAGTTGCTATGGCTCTTAGGCCTGTACAATAGACCCCCTCTTTTTTGAAGTCACCACCCCATTTTCAAGGGACACCTTCAGTGACAGTGTGGAAAATACTTTTTCAAATTTCCTATGTAAAGCTCATTCCTCCAGGAAAATGACAATCTGGGTTTTCCTGGAATTAAATGGCAGATCTCAACTGGTGAGATGGAGCACATTAGTGACCTTGACATAAAGACACTAAAAAGCAACACCCAATAATCCCCTGTGATTTTTTCCCAGCTGTAGCAAAGAACACCATCATTCT
>NW_007873639.1:0-579 GCF_000696425.1 Galeopterus variegatus
TTTTCGTCCAAGAAAGAAAAGGAGCTAGGACTGGGAATAATAGCAATCACAAAGACACATCGGTGTTTACAATCGAGTTATTGTTTTACTTGATCCTCATGACAAATCCTGAAAGGCATGTAGGGCAGTATGGCTAATCCTCAATTTCCACATGAGGAAGAGGAACCCACATTTTAAAGAACATGTTCAAGGTCACCCAGATGGTGAATACAACACTGTACTTGAATCTAGATCATTGACCCGAAGTTTGGATTCTTGAAAATATACTGGAGTGTGGTTCAGATGTTCAGCTCCCAGAGCTTTCTAGAGGATGCAGGGCAGCCTGACTTGATCCCACTTCCTCTCCGTTCCCAACTCTAACCCTTGCATCTGTTCTGAGCCAAGGGGCCGCTCAGGCTGCAGGTGGCTTGAAGGGGTTAAGGACTTAGGCCCCATGGAAATTCCAGCCACTGGGTGAGGCCCCACAGAGCAGGTGGACAGCAACAACCCCACAATAAGGAAGCCTTTCCTCCAAATCGGTGGGGATCGAATAGAACAATCCAAATAAAGTAGGACAGACTGGGAGATATTGTCAACTTT
>NW_007873640.1:0-579 GCF_000696425.1 Galeopterus variegatus
CAGGGTGGCACGGGGGTGCACTGCATTTGAGCTCAGCAGCTCCCTTGTCAGCACTTGCTCTTAGTCATCATGGAAAGAGCCCGGCTCATGGCAGAAAGCCCACCGTGTCTGGCGTTGCCCACCCCCATCTTTGCCCCTCCACCCGCCCGCACTTCTCTGAGTCCAGATGTAGAAATAAAACCCCCTGTTGGTGTGAGCCCCTCCTGGGGGGCAGCTCTGGTCAGCCAGGGCCTTTGTAGGGTCTGGGGGTCTAAGCCCAGCAGAGGAGGGGGTCTCTTCTTTCTCAGTAGCCCGAGAGGCTCTGAGGCTTGGGGACGGTACAGGGCGCCAGGTGTCCATGAATGGGCTGGTGACCCAGCCAATCTCTCAGGTGACCCTGCTGCTGTCCCCAACCTTGCGACCTCGCATGGCTCAATTGGTCACCGCGAGCCAATCAAGCTGTGAGAGGTCGGCCTCTCTACCCTCAGGCAGGGCGGCTTCTACTTACACTCCTTGGAGACTCCTCTTCGAAGGACTCAGACTCTGTGGCTGAGAAGTTTGGGGGAGAATGTGGGAGTTTGGGGGAGAACGTGGGGGGGG
>NW_007873641.1:0-579 GCF_000696425.1 Galeopterus variegatus
CCTTCACCTGAAAGTAACTTCCATCTGGCTGTCTGGACTCCAACCAGTCTGCAAAGAGGAGAGACCCTGACCCTTTTCCAGAGCTGACAGTGAATTTCAGATCCCATCCTTCACATCTCCCCCTAGATTTTGTCACATTAATCATCCCCTCTCCCCCTCTTGCAGGTTTGACACCTCCCTTTATATCTTAGGGTGAGATGGCTTCTCCATGTGTCTTCACCCTTGTCCCCACATCAACCACTCCCCCTCCACCCATGAGTCCACATCACTCGTTCACTCTCAACTCCCTAGAATCAGGCTTCCATCTCTGGTATTTCACTGAAAATGCTTTCTCAAATGTCTCTACTGTCTTCCTTAGAGCTACATCCTATGGCCTCGTCTCAGTCCTCCTCTGATTTGACCCTTCTGCAACATTTAATGTAGCTATCTTCTCCTTCCACTCCTACTGTTTCCACTGTTCCTTACGAGTCTCCATTGCCCATGCATCTTTCTCCTCTCAGCCCTTGAACGTAAAGACTGCAGATGTGCTCTGCAGTCTCTTCTCTGTTCTATACGCACCTCTCTGTGCAGTGGTACCTA
>NW_007873642.1:0-579 GCF_000696425.1 Galeopterus variegatus
CACCTCACTCAGCCAGTGAGCGGCCGGTCTGTATGTGGGATCCAAACCCTCGGCAGGAGCGTCGCCGCGCTCCCAAGTGGCGCACTGTAGTAGTGCGCCACCGGGCTGGCCCCCCCCATGTTATTTTTCTAGGAGTTTCATAGTTTTGTACCTTATTCTTAAGTATTTTTCCATTTTAAGTTGATTTTGGTATATGGCAAAAGGTATGGGTCTAGTTTTATTTGGCTACACATCAATATCCAGTTTTCCCAGCACCATATGTGAAGAGGCTGTCCTTTCCCTATTGTATGTTCCCGGTGCCTTTGTTGAAGATCAGTTGGCTGTAGGTACCTGGGTTGATATCTGGGTTCTCTATTCTGTTCTATTGGTCTGAGTGTCAGTTTTGTGCCAGCACAATGCTGTTTTGGCTTTGCAGTATACTTTGAAGTCAGGTAGAGTAATGCCTCTGGTTTTATTCTTTTTGGTCAGGTTGGTTTGTCTATTCAGGGTCTTTTGTTGTTCCTACCAAATTTTAGGATTTTTTTTGTTCTATTTCTACAAAGGATGTCATTGGTATTTCAATGGGGATTGGATTGAATT
>NW_007873643.1:0-579 GCF_000696425.1 Galeopterus variegatus
GGGGGCTGAAAGACCTTCCAGAGTCTGAGAAACCAAACCTCCCCAGAAACTATTCCTTCTCTGCTCTACCCTCTCCAGGTTCTGGAAACATCATTCGCATCGCCACCAGAAATATACACAGATGTCTTTATTCTTTAACCCAGAGTGAGTATAAAAGCCCAGGCAGAGTCCCTATCCTTAAATAGACGTAGAGAATGATCTTAACTGCAGGGATCTCTAACATGGGGTACACAGATGCTTCTGATAATCTGTGAACCACTGGAAATTGTATGCCCCCCAAACTGCCTTTTTTCTAAGCATCTTTTATCATATTTACAGAAACGCGTAAATAAGAATTGCTTGCTTAGGTGGTTAGCAGACATTTTACACATAACACAAGTAAAGTTTAATTTTTAGTAAACATCAATCAGATGCTTCATTAAGTTTCTTTTACTGACATGATTCTGTAATTATACCTGTGATTGGAAAGCTTTCAGAAGGAAAGATGGAGATACTGTTTTTAAAAAAGGGGAAAACCTACTAATTTTTTTTTCCTTTTTGTCTTTTTTACTGACCGGTAACGGGATCGCAACCCTCGGT
>NW_007873644.1:0-579 GCF_000696425.1 Galeopterus variegatus
CACCATGTGGCCTTCCACCCTGCTGAGGTTACTGGGCTCCCTTGGCCTCACCTCATGCTCATAGCAACACTCTGAGGGTGGTGCTAACATCTCCGTTTTACAGCAGAGGACACTGAGACTTAGAGACATTAAGTGCTTTGTTCAAAGTCACTTAAAATTGGAGCCAGTTCTGCCTGACTTCAGAGGTCTTGTTCTTTCTACTAAAGAACGTGCTGTGAAATCCCTTTCTCAAGTAGGAATAAAGGAAGGTTGCTTCAGCCAGCCAGTTACTGTAATAGACACTGACCCAGGATAATGCATGTAAAGTGCTTGTCTCAGCTCCTAGCACGTGGCAGGTGCTCAGTCAATGTCAGTTGTTACCATCATTATTAAAGATAGGCATTTGTGCTCTAAATCATCTGTGGAGTGTCCATCGAGAAGGTGGAGCCATTTGGGTCTGGGCCCTGGCCCCTCTCCTCAGGGTGCCCCAGGCCTGTGGGCTGTACTTGTTCTGCTTTGTCACCATGACAACCATCCCTCTGTCAGAGACACACTCTCCCCAGCCCAGTGCATACACCTGCGGAGGATGGATTACAGTCG
>NW_007873645.1:0-579 GCF_000696425.1 Galeopterus variegatus
GTTTTCAATTGGATATTTGAGCTAATCATAAATTCTGAAAATATTTGAATTTTATATTCAAGTACACAATCTAAATGAAAATACGTGGTTTATCATTAATATTTTACTCATTTGGAAGTTTCTTGATAGGTATGTTTGTTAATCTGCTTTCTGTCACTCATAACAGAATACTTGAAACTGGGTAGTATATAAAGAAATGAAATTTATTAATTAAAGTTTCGAAGTCTGGGAAGTCTAAGGTCAAGGGAACACATTTGGTGAAGGCCTTCTTCCAGGTAGGGGCTCTGTACAGAGTCCCATGGCTACCCAGGGTATCATATTGTGAGAATGGCATGAGCAAGAGAGCTAAACTGCTCACTTGCTGTCCTTATAAAGCCATCAGAACAACTCCCTGATAACCCATTAAACCCTTATCCCAGTATTCCAGGAATGGGTTAATCCATTCATGAGGACACAGTCTTCACAATCCAATCACCTCTTAAAGGCCTCACCTTTCAAACACCATAATTGGATTTTCTACCCTCTTAACACTGTTTCAATGGGGATCAAGCTTCCAACACATGAAATTTGGGGGGACTT
>NW_007873646.1:0-579 GCF_000696425.1 Galeopterus variegatus
ATCAGAACAACCTTCCACGTTAAGTTTTCTTATGACTGTGTTACAGAGAAAGAAACTGAGGCACATTGAGCTTAACCAATTTCCCAATGTCCCTGGTTAGTAAGTAGTACTGCTGCATTCCAAACCAATACCATGGAACACTGAAGTCCTAGTTCTTAATTATTATGGCTTGTGCCTCTATTCTATCATTAACAGAACAGATTAATCAATACATGAATTAATCCAAGATTATTTGACCATTGACCGTAAGGTTAATTGATGTTAAAATAATATCCTCAAGTTCATCTACTTGCATAAAACTTACATGGAAACATTGAAACCTAGAGGTGTTCTTTCACACTGAATTTAATCCACAAGTAACACTGGGTTGTGCATTGAACTGGCCATTTTTTCCACCTCCACTGCCACCAACACACCGTGTTCTCGTCCCTGGGCTGTTGCTCCAACCTTCTAATGGGTCTCCTGGTGTCCACACTTCCCCTGTGGTCTGCTCTCCACAGCTACCAGAGGGATACTCCTAAAAGGTAAGTTGAGTCAGGTCACGCTTGTGCTCAGGATCCTCCAGTGGCTCCCCACCTG
>NW_007873647.1:0-579 GCF_000696425.1 Galeopterus variegatus
GCCACTGGTCAAAGCTGTTCTTACCTCAAATGCACATGCAGGGAGGAGAGGATTTTGACCATCTTTGTGGATAATCCACCAGGGTCCCTCCTCTGTGCTGTCCTCATAAGGCAGGTGAGTGAGTCCCTACAGCCTGTGTCACCTTGAACAACCAGTAAACTGTTGGTAATTCCTACCTTATAGTATCACAATGAGAACAAAGTGATAATGAATATGAAGCACGTGTTTATTTCACAACAGTCCTACAAAAAGAGCTAATATTTTTATCATCACCATTTTATTTATGCCCCACAGCAACTGAAAGAGGCTAAGATGGAAAGGTAATTGCGGGGAAGAGCTCCACAGCCATGCACACAGGTAACTCGCCATTAACAGGCCTGAACACAACCACCATCACCCCACTGGGGCTGGTACTATCAGAAGTACACAGCTGGCCTTGTATCCCTTACTGTGACTCAATATTTCTACAACTACCCCTAAGGAACATGATTAATTCACTTACAGAGTCAATCTCATTCTAGAGGGTTAGGGATAATCACCCAACCCAACAGCTTATTTTGAGCATGAGGTTTCTGAGTC
>NW_007873648.1:0-579 GCF_000696425.1 Galeopterus variegatus
ATCGCATAAATTTCGGTATGTTGTGTTTTCCTTTTCATTTGTTTCAAAATATTTTATAATTCCCCTTTTGATTTATGCTATTTTCTGTGCTCCTTTCTTTGCTGCCATACCAGCTTTTCTGATTAAGAGTCTCCTCATTGTGTGCTTTATTTTCAGCCCTGATTGAGAAGGTAAGAGATTACAAGTAGTCCTCTGTGCTTTAACATGACTTAAATTGTGTAATGGTCATCCAGTGACTCAAAGAAGAAAATAAGGACTTTCATTCTAGAATCTCAAGAATTGGGAACTCAGAGGAGGGCTCAGATCTTCAGAGGAACCTGAAAGGAGCTTCTCTCTGAAGCTGCACCTCATGACAAGAAATATCAGTAAAAGGATTACAAATAGACTTCCAGTCAAGATGGCAGAATAGACGGCTCCCAGCATCACTCTCTCCCACAAATCAACAAATATACAACTATAAAAAGCAACAACACTCAAGTTGGGACTGCTAGCACTCAGGGGAAGAGGAGGAGAGACCTATGGAGTGTATGAAGGTGGGAGAAGCCATGATGAGAGAAAGAAAAAATTGCTCTGAGCATT
>NW_007873649.1:0-579 GCF_000696425.1 Galeopterus variegatus
TTTTTTTTTTTTTTTTTTTTTTTACTGGTTTTTGAGGCTTATTCTGACACTCCATCATTTTAATCTCTAATAAACCAAAGTAAATGATGTAGATCACCTGCAGCCCTCAGAGGCACGGGAGCCATACACTGCAGCTAAGTGTGCGTCCTTCTCAGACTAGTTCCAAGACAGTAACACGCATGGGGACTGAAAGCCTCGTGGAGGAGGCTGCTTTATGAGGTATCTTCTCAATTATGCAAGTTTGAGACAAAAAGCCATATTCGGAAGCTTCATTTACTTCACTCCTAGTAAACGACAGACTTCATCTGAAGACAGCAGATTATAGGTGAAGCCTGAGAA
Organism: Galeopterus variegatus; assembly: GCF_000696425.1. Taxonomy (NCBI): domain Eukaryota; kingdom Metazoa; phylum Chordata; class Mammalia; order Dermoptera; family Cynocephalidae; genus Galeopterus; species Galeopterus variegatus. Next base: position 340 of record NW_007873649.1, read on the forward strand.
AAGGGGCTATTTAACTATATTTCCTGTAAAGGCTCATTGTATAATGGTGGGGCCAACCCATCTTTTAAGGATTTGCTGACAAGATAGGTAGGAGCACAGACATAATGGGGGTCAGACTTGCTGAAGGATCCCAGACAACCTTCACGATGGACAAGGAACCCTGCCCAGAGTGCCACGAGCCAGTCCTTAAATGTAAAGGTTTTAGAGGGGAGATCTTTTGTTAGGTAAGACACCACCCCT
>NW_007873650.1:0-579 GCF_000696425.1 Galeopterus variegatus
CCTAAATTATTTTGTGTGGGTAAGTAGGTATTTTTAACAAAATCGTTATTTATATTAATATGTAATGGTTTATTATTGTCACTTTAGATGAATTAATAATGAAATTTTGAATTTTTTAGTTTTAATTTCTAATGTTAAGTATCAATGAATATAACCCATATCAACATAAAGACTATAAGAAACTCACTAATTTTTGATAGTGTAAAGGAACCCTAAGACCAAAACGTTGTATAACCATTGGCTAAGAGAATTAAATTATCTTTTAATGAGCCTGGTTTTTTTAAGTAGTGTTTCTTTTTTAAAATTTTATTTATTTATTTATTTATTTTTGAGAAATGAGTTTTGAGCTTGATTTTAATCTCGCCTAACAAAATCTGTCAAAGAAAATGAATGATAGTTACATAATTAACAAGGTACATAATATATGTAAAGATTCTTATACCCTAAAAGAATTATGTAAAGTTAATGTTTGATTAGAATATTTATATGAATGTTGCTTTGCAGACTGCTTAATAGTCATTTATTTATTTATTTATTTATTTATTTATTTTTCCTTTTTGTCTTTTTTCGTGACCGGCA
>NW_007873651.1:0-579 GCF_000696425.1 Galeopterus variegatus
TCCACACTCTGGATTGGGATGGCAAATCCAGCACTAGGATACATTTTGTCCATTTTGCTATTTTTTTTTTTCCTTTTTTTTGTCTTTCTTCATGACCGGCAACGGATCGCAACCCTTGGTGTTGCTCCCGCACCTCGCTCAGCCAGTGAGCGGCAGGTCTGTACGTGGGATCCGAACCCTCAGCAGGAGCGCTGCCGCGCTTCCCAACTGGCGCACTGTAGCAGTGTGCCACCGGGCCGGCCCCGATTTTGCTATATTTTTTGAAATATTGACAATTGTGTTAGTTTCCCATTGTGCATTAGCCATTGTAAGTGATAAAAGGAGGGTGATTTGGTAACATGAGCAGTGCCAGTTATTCATTTTTATCGTTAAAACAAAGTCCTCTAGATCCAGCATGGACAAAGTAAGTGTTTATCAGGAGGAGAAGGCTGGGAAAAATAGCAAAACAACAGTATAACCCTCAGTGTCACCAGGAAAGTTAGTGGACCTAGGGTCACCCGCCACTTCACTTATCTGGCTGTGAGTCGGTTTCTTAGGATATTTTCCTTCCTGAATAGGTATTTGATATTCCATAGGGTC
>NW_007873652.1:0-579 GCF_000696425.1 Galeopterus variegatus
CCTTGTCCTGGGGGCAGAGTGAGTGGGCACCCAACTCTTCAGGGGGCAAGGGGAGAAAGTGTTGCTATGGAATTTTTTTCAGAAAAGCTGACAATTGATCTGAAATCAAGAGGAAGTAGAAATAATTTTTTTTAACAGGAAAAACATAAAAATGGCATTTTAAGATGTGGAAACAATATTTGAAAAGGAATAGAGGCACAAGTGAGTATGCCATATTTGGTGAGTGGAAGATAGACATGGTTACAATTGATGTTATTTAGTTTAGACTTTATCAATAGTGATGTAGAATTTTTAGTATGAAACTGACATGATCAGATTTGAGCTTTAGGCAGATCCACTTTAGTGGCAATCACTGTGGAAGATGATTGAGAGAAAGTGGTACTCATGCATGTGTGTGTATTTATATATATATGTATGTGTGTGTACATTAACAGAAATGCCTAGGAAAAAGCTACATCCAGAAGGCTAGATAAATAAGACTGGTGAAATGTAAAAAGAGAATAACTCCATAAGTAGGTAGTTATACAGGAGTTCTCCGGTCATTTTGAATTAAATAAGAGGCTCATGTGTTTAGATAAA
>NW_007873653.1:0-579 GCF_000696425.1 Galeopterus variegatus
CAGAAAACAAACAGCAAAACAGAAAGCAAGGAACAAATATCACTTAAGAAAAACAAAAAAAAAAATAAATGCTAGGAATAAAGCAACACCTCTCAATAACAACTCTTAATGTTAAGGGTTTAAATTCCCCAATCAAAAGACACAGATTGGCTGACTGGACAAGAAAGATGCACCCAACTATATGCTGCCTACAAGAGACCCACCTCACCCATAAAGACTCACATAGATTAAGAGTGAAAGGATGGGGGCTGGCCCGGTGGCGCACTGCTACAGTGCACCGCTTGGGAGCGCGGTGGCTCTCCCGCCTAGGGTTCGGATCCCACATACAGACCGGTTCCCGCTCACTGGCTGAGTGAGGTGCGGGAGCAACACCGAGGGTTGTGATCCCGTTACCAGTCCCGGTCTGGTATGGGCACGACACTGAGGGTTGCAATCCATTGCCGGACACGGATAAAGACAAAAAGGAAAAAAAAAAAAAGAGTGAAAGGATGGAAAAAGATCTTCCAAGCAAATAGAATAGAAAAACAAGCTGGAGTAGCTATACTCATATCAGACAAAATAGACTTTAAACTAAAATCC
>NW_007873654.1:0-579 GCF_000696425.1 Galeopterus variegatus
TTATTGGTGGGAGCTAAAAAAATAAACAAATTAATTTACACACAAACACACACAAAAAAAAACTAGGGGTGGGGGGTGGGGAAGAAGATATAACAACCATACTTTTTTTTTTGAAGTTGTTACAACAAGCAAACGGAAAGGACATTCTTGGGGGGGATGGGAGAGAGGGAGGAGGGCGGGAGGTGTCGGTGATGGGCCATAATAATCATATACAATGTATATTGACAAAATAAAAATTAAAAAAAATAAATAAATAAAAAAATAAAGCTACTTCTGTCCTATATTTCAGTCATTTTGACTGAGTTACCAGCAAAAAGTATAGCTAAAAATAAATAAAGAAAAAAATCTTTCTTAGTTCAAAAAAAAAAAAAGAAAATATATAACCTGTGCATCTTTCCTTAATTTTAAAAGTCATAATCCAGGAAAACAACAAGTAAAAAATAATAATGCTCAATAATTGAGAAATTATGGAAGAAAGCTTTAATTATGAGCATGGCAAACAGTTAAAATTTTAAGTATAAATTTTTGTTGCAATACAGTTAAACATTGAGTGCAAGCTAACTTCAATAATACACTGGA
>NW_007873655.1:0-579 GCF_000696425.1 Galeopterus variegatus
GTATGCTTAGTGAAATGTCTTAATATATTTTCTCAAGTATAATTTAAGAAAGGAAAAAAAAATATCAACTGTCATTTCAATTTTATTGAATGATCATGGAGTTATAACTTGTGTCCAGCAAAGTACATCAGTAGTATTCATAGAGCTATTCACAATAGGCTGTTTGTCTTCTTTTCTAGTTTGTGATAGGACTTTTCTTGGGACATGTGCTATGAGTGAAAATGATTCTTATTCTTTATGGGAGTATATTTAAGAGTTGTGCATGATTGCCCATGTTCTCTTTTTTATTTGCCTTGGTGATAGTGAGAGAATATGTTATAGTTGTTATTGTCATTTGGAGCCCCTCAGTCATTAAGATGAATGGAACCGCCTTTCTAACCCAAATATAGCACATAGTGTGAGAGAAAAAATGATTTTTTTGGTGTTCAGGCACTGTGATTTTCAAATTTTGTTTAGCCTTAATGCATGTTGGCTGATAAACTGATTTTAGTTTTGCTATAAATTAATTACTACTTAGAGTCACAAAGGAAGATGGTTGATTTTAATGGATGTAGCTTGGAATATGGATGTTTTCAGTCT
>NW_007873656.1:0-579 GCF_000696425.1 Galeopterus variegatus
TTTATGATGGTTATTTGGCAAATAATCATAAAACCTCATTATTTAATATGTGTTTTTTGCATTTAAATTGATTTTTCTTCAAAAAGAGAAAAAATTATTCCACCCTAGCATTGTTTGTTAAGTGTTACAGATGAACTGGGCTGAACACAACCACTCTTTAGAAAAAATAGAAGGATGAGACAACCTCACATGAAGAAATGAATACAACCAAAAGTCAAGTAGAGTTTCCATTTGTTTTCTCACATAGGCTCTACTATAATTGAAAAGAAGAATCTCATATCTGAGGGGGGAAAAAGAGCAGAAAGCTTAAGATACACATGCATTTTGTTTGCAAAGATGACTTTTAGGAAAATAAAATATTTTGATAGAATTAGATTTACCTTAACAATTTGATTCTGCCAAAATAATGAAAATTGGAAAGAATAAATCACCTTTACAACTCAGAATATAATTACATGCTGAACATAGAAATGTGTGCCTTTAATAATTTTTTTCAGTGTCCATAATGATCTATTCTATTTCTGAACATCACATAGAAGGCTTCAGCATCCACATACCTAGTTTTCAATACCAGCCACA
>NW_007873657.1:0-579 GCF_000696425.1 Galeopterus variegatus
GGGGGGGGGGGGGGGGGTCACTGTATTGTCTGTCCCTATTGAAGTAAAAGTAGCTGAGGTCACTCCATGAATACATCACAGCAAACTCAAACCAGCCATGAACTCTTGGGGCTGCATTCCTTACCCCACTTCACCCTACATGTTAACTCTCCAGAAAAGAGGACCAAACACTGCCATGGAGACCCTGGATGACAACAGCCTTGCTCTAGTCACCCCAGGGGCTAACTGGACTATGCAAAGCAGAAGTATAAGGATCCTGAGACAAAGATAAAAAACTAGCTCATGTCCCAATATAAAAGTAGTCAGGCTAAAACCCAAAAAGCCCCTTCAGAGGCTGGTTTATCATTTTTTAATGGTTCAAAACCTTTATTAATATAGTTCTTTTCTGCAGAGATACCTTTCTAATCCTCCCTTGCCTGCTGCCTTTGGTAACACACACAGTCACATCCTCCCTGGAGGACAAAGTATTAAAAAAAAAAAAAAAGCCAAAATGTTTTCACTCTGACAGTACCAGCCTCTAGACCAACAACCAGCTAAAGGCGATGCTGTTTGACCAGGCCATCTGAGGCTTTGGTCATG
>NW_007873658.1:0-579 GCF_000696425.1 Galeopterus variegatus
TTGGAAAGACTGCCTGCCTCCAACAGGTAAGTAAATAAAGTTACCAGAGCTCTCGAAAAGTAATCTAATATATCTAGAGGGCTTACGGATGTGGATAAGCTTTTATCAAGTAATATATGCTTAATATGCTTTTCTTTTCATTCATATTTTTCTCATACTGAGGGTGAAAGATTAGTTTGATTTTAACTTTTTATTAGCTTAAACCCAATTTTTAGATAGTTTGGAATCTAGAATACTTTTTATTATTAACACTCAAATGGCTTAAAGTTATTCTTAAACTTCAGAGAATAATTAATTAGACCTCACGATAACTGTTGATTTTAGTAATGAGTGCTGCTTCCTATTATATCTTTTTTGCATAGGTATAATACTGCTTCCTATCATATCTTTTTTGCATAGGTATAATAGAGTGACTATGAGTGACGGTTTTATACAATGACCTTGCCACCATCGTCAAAACATTTATTTAAGGAATTTTGTCGTGCCGGCCCCGTGGCTCGCTCGGGAGAGTGCGGCGCTGGTAGCCCCGAGGCTGCGGGTTCAGATCCTATATAGGGATGGCCAGTGCGCTCACTGGCT
>NW_007873659.1:0-579 GCF_000696425.1 Galeopterus variegatus
ATATTTCAGAATAGCTAGAAGAAAAACTTTTGAGTGTTCCCAACATAAAGAAATGATAATGGTTGAGGTGATGAATATGTCAATTACTCTGATTTAATTATAACACGTTGTATACAAGGATCAAAATATCACATGTATTCCATAAATACGTACAATTATTATGTTAATTTAAATAATTTAAATAAAAAATTGTTAAGACAAAATTTCCAATTTAGATAGAAGATTTACACATTTTAGAGTGGAGTTGGCCTGACCTTTGGCCTACTGTGTCAGAGGAAAAATAGAAGCTTGGATTTGTAGTATTCCACTGTGGCAGATCTAAATCCGTAACAAACTACACAGCCATTGACGTTACATTTCTATTCCATTGAGACCTATTTCAAGAGGCTGAATTTAAATATTAAAGATCACAAATTATAAACAGCCATAGTTCCGTCATTTATAGTATTTCCACACATATCTCTTAAGCAGAAAATGCCACTTTATGGGTTCATATAATTTGTCCTTTTTTAACACTATTTCTATTTTATTGCAGACTTTTGGAAACTGATTAAAATTTAGGTTACATCTTGACAAAGC
>NW_007873660.1:0-579 GCF_000696425.1 Galeopterus variegatus
CTGAGTTCTAAGATTTATAAATCTTATGGGCTATAATTAACAATTTTTTTTTAGATATCAAATAGATATATTTTTTAATGGAAAGAACATAAATTTTAGTTCTCATATTTTTCAGTCATGATTCCTAATTTGATATGAACTTTAAGATTTTATTTTGTAGTTTTGGTTAACTAGTGACAGAGTTTTTGAATAAATTTTGGAGAATATATTTTGAAGTGATTTAGAAGATGGGAAGACCGCAATGGGCCACAGTAGGCTGTGGAATTATTTCTAAAGGAGGGGAGAGGTAGAAAGGTTTTTCACAGAATGGTAAAGGCATCCCTCATGTTAGCCATGCATGGAGTTGGGGGCTGAGGGTGGGAGTATGGTGGTCAGCAAGCAAGCCAGCTGCAAAATAGGACATCAACATCTGTGTCTTTAGGAGCATTATGTTCATTCATGGTACAAATGGAGGAAAATTATTGTGATAGAGACATTTTGGAAAAAAAAAGTGATAAAGTGATGAAAATCTAGAGCATTCTTATAGTTCACAGGTATGACTGTATAGCATTAAAGATTGGGGCAGTTTTACAAGTCACT
>NW_007873661.1:0-579 GCF_000696425.1 Galeopterus variegatus
TAAACAGAAATTCCAATTTTTCCTATGAATCACCAGTGACTCTTTAAGTGTGATTCCTCTTAGCAATAAATTTACAATTTTTGGCATGAATTCTGCCCTAAAGGAAACAAATTATCTGACTAAATTGTATGTGGTTCAAGATGGGAACATTTTGACCATTTAAAGGTATTCGCTTGTAAGTGTGTAAAGCAGAAGACTTGCTGATAATTAGTGATATTGCGGATGTGAAGTTATATCCTGATCATAGGTATACATAGAGGTCAGCAAGTGCTTATAGGTGTCATTTGGTAAGGATGTGAAAATTCCCTTTATCTCCATCTTTCTCTGCATGGGATCAGGATGTGCCACCACAAAATATGCCACTTTGGCATGTTGATTATTTTGAGCTGAAGACAATTGACAAACAGCAGATGCAAAAAAACCCTCTCTGCCTTTCTTTATTTTTTTTAATTTTGTCAATATACAATGTGGTTGATTATTATGACCCATCACCGAAAACACCCTCCCTCCTCCCTCTTCCCCCTCCCACCCAAGAATGTCCTTTCTGTTTGCTTGTTGTAACACCTTCAAAGAAATTGT
>NW_007873662.1:0-579 GCF_000696425.1 Galeopterus variegatus
CTGGTCCCACATCTGCAGATTCAACTAACCTCGGATGGAAAATATTTGAAAAAAAATAAAAATAAAAATAAAAAATAACAATACAACAATAAAAGATCATACAAATTTTAAAAACCAATATAGTATATAACCTATTTATATAACATTTACATTGTATTAGGTATCATAAGTAATCTAGAGATAATTTAAAGTATAGAGGAGAATATGCATAGGTTATATGCAAATACTGTACCATATTATATAAGGGACTTGAGCGTCATCAAATTTTGGTATCCATACGGGGATGTATTATGGGTAATGCTAATATGGTGTATTTGATATTTAAGAAATCAGTGTCTACCAGAGCAGTACTACTGAAACTTAAATATTTATATGAATCATGTAGGGATCTAGTTAAATGCAGATTGAGATTCAGCAGGTATAGGGTGGGATCTGAGAGTCTGCCTAACAAGCTCTCAGGTGGTTCTTATGCTACTAATCCATGGAACGCCTTTGAGTAGCAAGGTACTAGAAGATGGGCATAAAATAGAATAGGAATTGAAAGTAGATTGCAAAAGGAGAGGTAATGAATAGAAACAT
>NW_007873663.1:0-579 GCF_000696425.1 Galeopterus variegatus
CAGTTCTGTTCTCTCCTTTTTTTTTTTTGGTCTTTTTTCGTGACTGGTAACGGGATTGCAAACCTCGGTGTTGCGCCCACACTGCGCTCAACCAGTGAGCGGACCGGTCTCTGTATGGGATCCGAACCCTCGACGGGAGCGCCGCCGTGCTCCCAAGCACCACACTCTACCAAGTGCGCCACCGGGCCGGCCCTGTTCTCTCCTTTTGAAAGTTCAACATATTATTGTGATTATTGTATCTTTTTCTTTCTTTTCTTTCTTCTCATGTCCTCACTCCTGCTTAGGAGTGAGGACATGAAGTATTTCTTTCTGTTCCTGGCTTATTTCACTTAACATAATTTTCTCTAAGTTCATCCATGTTGCTGTGAATGGAAGTATATCATTCTTTTTCATGGCACAGGAGTATTTGTATTCTATTGTGTAAATACCACATTTTCCTTTTCCAGTCATCTGACTTAGTCTCATTCTAACTCTTGGCTATTGCAAGTAGAGCTGCGATAAGCACAGGAGTGCAGGTTTCCCATTGACATGATGATTTCCATTCCTTTGTGTATATACCAGCTGTGAAATTGCTGGATT
>NW_007873664.1:0-579 GCF_000696425.1 Galeopterus variegatus
AACTTTATGTTTTCCTAGAGAACTGTACAGTTGGGCAATCCTCTAACTTGAGTTAAAAAAATATTCTTCTATTTTAAAACAAATAATTAACCTGGCATGTATCTTTTCAGAATTTGCATGCTATTTATATTCCATTTTCTTTTCAATTAGACATTTTAGGAATCACAGCTTTTTGGTCTTTTTAAAAAAGCAGCTTAAAAACGTCGTCATTCTTTAATCCATTTTAAATTGATTTTGGTATATGGTGAGAGGTATAGGTCTAATTTCATCCTACTACACAGAATATCCAATTTTCCAAGCACCATTTATTGTAGAGGCTGTCTTTTCCCCAAATGTTCTTGGTGCCTTTTGGAAGATCAGTTGGATATAAATACATGGATTGATTTGAGCTCTCTATTCTGTTTCATTGGTCCATGTGCCTGTTTTTAGGCTAGTAGCATGCTGGTTTAGTTGCTATAGCTTTGTAGTATAATTTCAAGTCAGGTAGTGTAATGCCTCTGGCTTTATTGTTATTATTATTTTTTCCTCAAGATTGCTTTGGCTGTTTGAGGTATTTGTTGTTCCACATGAACTTTAGGA
>NW_007873665.1:0-579 GCF_000696425.1 Galeopterus variegatus
ATTGCTCATGATCCAGCCTGGCAACCACAGTTCTTCATTAAAGTCACAATTCTCAATATCATAAATTCCCTCAACCAACCGTCCTTCAGGTATCTCTGCCAAAAAGACATCTGCACAGCAGTGGAGAACAGCCTGGGCTCTGGAATTGAACCACCAGGATTTAAACCCCAATTGTTCATCAATCAAGCAAGGAAAGTAACAGTAACAATACATACCTCATAGGGTTCTTGTGAGTAATTAATAGTTTCATCAGATATACTCAGACTGCTAGAGAAAATTCAAACCACCATGCAAATTGGTACCACTACAAATCCAAAGACTACAACCTTGAATAAGTCCTCAATGATGCTTAACAATCCTTTTTCAGTTTATTAGTCATGTGTCTGTCTGTCTGCCTGCCTCTCTCTTCCATTTCCTTGGAAGCTCTTATAAACTTAACATGCTCTTTTTAACAACCCCTATTCCACCACCTTCCCTTCACTCTTAGTAAGTGATCAAAAATGATAGAAGACATATCATCAACTCCTCTCTTTCTTTTCTTTTCTTTTTTTCTTTTTCTTTTTTTTTTTTTTTTTTTTT
>NW_007873666.1:0-579 GCF_000696425.1 Galeopterus variegatus
GAATACGTTGAACTTTTAGAAAACTAAAGGTGGAAAAGGGGATGGAGGGGGAGAGGGAGGGGGGCTAATAAGGAATTGGTCAATGGACACAAACAATGATTGTGTATTTTAATGATGAATACGCTATCTATACTGATCTAACCAGCACACTTTCACAATAATTGAAAATCAACGTTGTACCAGACATGTATGTATAATAATAAAAAAAAGAGTCCATTCAACATTCAGCTAGCTTATGATCATTAAAGTATTTTTCTGAACATAATTAAAGAAAAAAAATTATATTACTAATCAGAGGATCTCTAAGAGTTTTAATTTTTAAATAAGTCAATCTTTAAGAACAATATTTAATGCATAACAGAAGTTGTTTTTAAAATATAATAATTTAATGTTAGGATATTTTTAAAAACACTCTAAAAATAGTACAGAAAGAAAAACTTAGCAGTTCTGGTAAAAAATGCAGGTGAAATATTTTAGAAGTGAGAGTTAAAAATTCAGGACCTCTCTATGTAAAAGACGTTTTTAACAAAATAAACAATTCACATTTAGAAATCTATTTCTGTCTATACAAGTATATAA
>NW_007873667.1:0-579 GCF_000696425.1 Galeopterus variegatus
AAAAAAAAAATGCTACCACCACCATAAAAATAATAATAATAATGCACAGTCACCAAGTGGGGTTTATACCAGGAATGTCTCAATATTAGGTAATCTATTAATATAAGCCAACATATTAATAGGTCTAAGAAGAATAAAATCATATTTTTCCCTAGATGCTAAAAAGTCTTTGTTGCAATTCAACTCCCATTCCTAATAAAAACTGTCAAGAAGAATGGATGGATGCTTCTTTAACATAATAAGATACATATACCTCAGTCTTAAAGCCAACAGTAGAAGCACTCCTGCTATGGTCAAGAACAAGGCAACGATGCCTACCATTTCCACTATTATGTAACATTCTACCGGAGATATTAGTCAACACAGTTAGATAAGAGAAAACAATAGAGGCACAAGCTCAGTGAGAGCAGGAGCTGGATCTTATTCCCCATTGTAGCCCTAGGTTCCATCATAATATGTGCTCAATAAATAATCAGTTGGATGAGTAAACAAATAATGGCTCACATTAATTGAGCACCTCTTAACAAATGCAAGAGTTTAATAAAATGCTACCAACAAATCACACTCTGTGTTAATTAA
>NW_007873668.1:0-579 GCF_000696425.1 Galeopterus variegatus
TCTTTCAACAATGTTCTGCAGTTTTCAGTGCAAGTCTTTCACTTCTTTCATTCAATTAATTGGTAAGTATTTAATTTGGTTTTTGAAGCTCCTATGAGTGGAACTGTTTATTTTATTTTTCGATTGTACATTGCTAGTGCATATAAATATACCTGATTTTTGTATATCAATCCGTGATCCTGCAGCCTTGCTGAACTCATTTATTAGTCCTAATTGTGTGTGTGTGGTGGGGGGGGTATTCTTTAAAAATCATGTCACCTACAAATATAGTTTTACTTTTCCTTTCCAATCTGGTTGTCTTTTATTCCTTTTCCTTGCCTAATTGCCTGGCAAATAACCCTCCAATACAATGTTGAAAAGAAGTGTTCAGATAAGGATTTACAGCACACACCACATACCAGCTTAGGCCAAACAATTCAAGAAGAGCGATATTATTAAGTTTTTTTTATGAAGTTGCCCCAAACAAATTAAAGCTGTAACAATTCAATGTCTGCTCTTGTTGCCACAGTAAATTAAAAAAAAGATCCATTATTTGAAGACCCAACCTAATGAAAACTTAAATGGAAAGATCTCCCCTTT
>NW_007873669.1:0-579 GCF_000696425.1 Galeopterus variegatus
TTGTCATCTTTCACTACCAGCAGAGGGAGCCCCGTGGATTAAATTGTGACAAAATGGCTTTACTAATTTTTTTGTGTTTACACATTTAGCTTGTGATAAAGAAATAAAACCCATCACAGATTAGTGGAAAGTTATCATACTTGGATTAGGCTGCATATTAGCATTTGATTTCAGACTGCTGATTATAACCAGCTTCAATAGTGTAGGAATAGCTATAGCTAACTCCACCCACCCTACAAAAGCATCAACTGCAAACTTCCACAATCTAACAAAATTCAGTAACGATATAATAATGCACAATTTATTTCGTGGGACATCAGAAGAGATGCATTCCTCAAAACATGATTTTATCAAACACACTGCAACAGTATTCTAACTTGTTTTCTGTTGAATATTTTACACCCACATGAGAACTGGAAAACACACATGTTGTGTAATCGGTTTTTCCTAATTTAAATGTAATTATTTAAAATTTATAATTTCTTTTAATAAAAGAATAAACCAAAGTAATCTGAATGAAATTTATTTTCATTATTTGTTTCATGAAGGTCCAGCATTTATGACTCAATGAAAAGCTTG
>NW_007873670.1:0-579 GCF_000696425.1 Galeopterus variegatus
GGGAAGGCTTTTTGTGCAATTCAGGTTTTAATGGTTGACTTTATAAGTACTTCTGGCTCTGAAGAGATCCAAAACTCTGTTCTGGGCCTGAATCTTTTCATCAAACTGCACCCCATGCAATTCTATATTCCTGACCAGTCTCCTCTGAGTGGTCCTTTGCTGATAGGGGTGCTGATCAGCTGTCCTTGCTGTGCCCCAGTGTTTTCCTGGTGAGCCCATCTCCCCCACCACCCATCACCCCAAACACTTCCCATGGGATGGGCCATGTGCCAGTCCCTTGCGATGACTCACCATCCTCTGAGTGGCTCCTTTTTTTCAGTTATTGTGGCTCCTTGCTCCTATGTGGGTCCATGGGAACACCATCAGTGGTCTTGCTGGCCTAGGAGCCACCAAGACCTTCTTCTCTCCTGCTGCCTCCAAGCTACTTCATTTGAAGGGCACAGCTGTGGCTCTTGCCATCACCTGCTCCATGTGCACAGCAGCTCCAGCCTGGACACGGCAGGGGCTCAAAATGGTCTGAGCATTTTTTTCTTTCTCTCATCATGGCTTCTCCTGCCTTCATTGCAGTCCGTAGGTCTC
>NW_007873671.1:0-579 GCF_000696425.1 Galeopterus variegatus
TCTCCAATGTGGCAGTGTTGGAAACTGATTGAGTCATGGGGGCGGATCCTTCATGAATGGACTAATGTTCTCCCTGAGGGGGGGGCGATTAATGAGTGAGTTCTCGCTCTATTAGTTCCCACAAGAGCTAGTTGCTTAAAATGACCCTGGCACCTCCTCTCTCTCTCTCTTGCTTCCTCTCGCCATGTGATCTGCTTGTACCCACCGGCTGCCTGCCACTTTCTGCCATAGGTAGAAGCAGCCTGAGGCCCATGCCAGATGCAACTGTCCCAAAATCATTAGCCAAATAAACCTCTTTCCTTTGTAAATTACCTAGTGTCAGGTATTTCTGTTATAGCAACACAAACGGACTAAAACAGAAAATTGGTACCGGAGGAGTGGGGTGTTGCTAAACAGATATCTGAAAATGTGGATGCAGCTTTGGTCCTGGGTAATGGGCAAAGGTTGGAGGAGTTTGGAAGACTTAGAGGAAGAGAAAAAGACGAGGGAAAGTTTGGAATTTCTTAGAGACTTATGCTGTGGAGAGCAGAATGCTGATAGAAATGTGGACAGTAAAGGCCATGCAGATGATGAGGTCTC
>NW_007873672.1:0-579 GCF_000696425.1 Galeopterus variegatus
GGGTTACAGTTATCCCACTTGAAAACAAAGAAGATGAAGTGAGGACAGTAAGGGTTCACTCCTCCTCCCCCAGTGCCTAACTCTCACGGCAGTGTGCTGGACTGTCCAGAGGAAGGTCACCCAAAACTTCCGCAATGGCATGTGCAATGTGCAAAAGCACATTGCAAAATTACAATTGCTTTATTTTTAGTCATGACAATTTATTTTGAAAGGTCAAATAAAATTAGTAAGAGCGATTTTTGTTAAGCAAAAGAGACACATATTAAAGGTTCAGAAACCATACTTACAGTAACAGCATGAGCTGTTGCAGTAAATCTTATCAAAACATCAAATCATGTAGGATCTTATAACCATTTGTTTCTTGGCTTAGTAAAAGTTAAACAAACAAAAATTCTCATGGACATATTGACTGCAAAGCCAGTGATCTTAAGCTCTAGACTAGAAGGTACTTCCTCGAAGAAACATATAACATTCTAGCCTGGAAAACAGTATAAACAAAATCATTTTCACAGTAATGCAGACAGCATTATGCTGTGCATGACAATTCAACAGCAACAAAAACAACAGCAGCCACAACAG
>NW_007873673.1:0-579 GCF_000696425.1 Galeopterus variegatus
GAGTGGGATAATATATTTGAAGTATTAAAAGAAAAACAAAAAAACAAAACAAACAAACAAAAAAACACTGACAACAAGAATAGTATATCCAGATTTTTTTCTTTAATAATAAAGGACGGATAAAGAATTTACCAGACAAACAAAAGCTGATAAATTTCATTACCACTAGACTTGCCACATAAGAAATACTAAAGGAAATTATCTAAGTTGAAACAAAAGGATACTAATCAGCAATACAATATCATAAGAAAATAGTAAACTCAGCAGTAATAGCATACATACATACACACATACATACATATATGTGTGTGTGTGTGTGTGTGTGTATATATATATACACAAAGAATATTGTATTTCTGTAATAGTGGTGAATAAATCATTTTTAATTCTAGTATCGAAGTTCAAAAACATAAGTCTTAAAAATAACAATAGCAAAAATGATGTCAATGGATATCCAATATCAATAGATGTAAATTGTGCCATCAATAACATACGATGTGTGAGAGGAAAAATATGTTGTGTTTTTAAATGGAAGTGAAGTGGTTATTAGCTTCAAACAGACTGTTATAACAATAATAT
>NW_007873674.1:0-579 GCF_000696425.1 Galeopterus variegatus
ATTTCACTTTGAGTATAGTTGATTTTATCCACAAAATAAAATCCAATAAATAAATAAATAAGTAGAGATGCTGGGAAAATTTTGGTATGAATCGATATAAATCCTTTGTTATATCAACATCTTCCATATTTGCAAATTGCAAATTAGCTCATTTACATTACAGAAACTCATTAAATTGTATATTTCATGAGCAAATTTTCTCAGAATGCCTAAGCAATTGTGAACAAGTTTTTCTTATCATTTTACTAAGAAATTATCTGCGGGAGAAAACAAAGTATTTGTGACATGTCCATGGGACCACAGCTACTGAAGATGGAGCCAAGCTTTCAATCCAGATGACCTGACAAATAATCATCACTCCTGCCTATAAAGATGTTTGCATTTTTGATTTGTTGTTCTCTATTGAAGTTATAAATGTTGATGTCAGAGTTGTAAGACTTCATGACTCAGAAGCTTAGGAACATCAAAAGAATTTCTACTTTATGTTCTCATGCTACAGAATGCAAGAATATGTAAAATTCAACATGTTGAATCCATCTTTGTTTTTAATGTAACCTCTTTTGAATTGCTGCTTTTTAA
>NW_007873675.1:0-579 GCF_000696425.1 Galeopterus variegatus
ATTATTTCATTGAATAGGTTTTCCATGCCTTTTCCTTTCTCCTCCTCTTCTGGAACACCTAAGGTTGTCTGCTAGCTGTCTTAGATTTTCCTTGTTTTTTTTAAATTCTATTTTCCTTTTTTTGTCTACCTGGTTTATTACAAGAACACTATCTTCAAGATCAGAAATCCTTTTGTCTACTTGCTCTAGTCTGCTGCTTGAGCTATTGATTGTGTTTTTTATTTTATTGAGTGAATCTTTCAGTTCCATGAGCTCTATTGCATTCTTTTCTAAGGTATTAATCTCTTTGTAAATTTCACCCTTCATTTCCTGGATTTTTTTCTCATTTCACTATGTTGGCTAACTGAGTCTTCTTGTATCTTGGTGAGTTTCTTTAAGATTGTTTCTCAGAATTCATTTTCAGTCATTTCAAGGGTTTCTTGCTCAATAGGGTCTGGTATTTGAGAATCACTGTATTCTTTTGGTGGTGCCATGTTTCCTTGGGTTTTTATATTTCTAGTATCTCTATGTTGATATCTGGCCATCTGGTAGGACAGTTGCTTCTTCTATCACTCTGGAGTGGACTTTGAGGAGAGAAAC
>NW_007873676.1:0-579 GCF_000696425.1 Galeopterus variegatus
CCGGTAACAGGATCGCAACCCTCGGTGTCGCGCCCGCACCACGCTCAACCAGTGAGCAGACTGCTCTCTATATGGGATCCGAACCCTCGGCGGGAGCGCCGCCGGGCCAGCCCCCACACTTACTCTTGGTCCTGACTGTGCCCCAAGCTATAGCAGAGGTCACTGCATGAAGACAGCGCACAGGAAACATTACTAAGAGTCCAATATGTTTAATGGTTGATTGGGTTTGTATTTTTTCAGAGACTTCCCACCATCTAGTTTTCATTTTATCTGGATACGTGGGGTTTGCATTAAGTATTTAAGGAGGCCTGAAAATACTTATATCATGCATTTGTTCAGCACTGCCTGGTTTTTTTCAGATAAAGAAATACCTTTTGTATACAACTCAACAAAAGTGGAATACTACAGCACTGATTACACATGTAGGTATGTCTTTTATACCTCTGCCCATAGAGACATGACTGAAAGGAAATACTCCAAAGAACCAAAATGGCTATGGTGAAGTGGTGGGAGTAGACTGATTTGACTTTTTCTTTATGGTTTCTTGTATTTTACACTTTATTTTTTGCAGTGATCATG
>NW_007873677.1:0-579 GCF_000696425.1 Galeopterus variegatus
TTGAGTTCTGGCCCTGGCAGCTGGATCCTGTCCTGCTGGCCCGACAGGGTGTGTGAGATCTTTAAGTCTCCGCCTCGCTATCCGGGTGTTTCCCCTCTTTGTGTGCACATGATGGGGCCTCCTGGAGGGTGTGTCTTTTTTTCTGAGACTCCTCCTCCTTTGCCAGACCCCTCCCCTCTCTGTGTGCTCAGTACAGGGCTGGGGCGTGTCTTCTGCAATCCTTGTCTCTCAGCCCTGCCCAGCCCCAAAGGGGTCTCAGGCCTCCGCCACAGACACTGTGGGCGTTCCTGCGATCCTGGTCAAGGTCCTCTCTGGGCCTCCCACCTTCCCCCCGGTATTGCGGCCCCCTTTGTGGTTGAGTTATCTCCCACACCAGGGCATGAGACCCCCGGGGGAGGATCCCACAGCACACAGTTCCTCTTTGAATCCCCCCGGCGTGAGCCGGCTCGGCGCCCTCAGGCCGTCACCTCTCCGACTGGTTCAAGCGGGCTCGGGGGCACCCCGGTCACCCCTCTCCCAACCCGAAATCAGTCTGGGGTTTTTCTGAACTGAAGGCCACAGAGATGGTATCTGCCTCCC
>NW_007873678.1:0-579 GCF_000696425.1 Galeopterus variegatus
GTCATTTAACAATGTGTGAATCAACTGTCAAGAGGTAATATGAAAACTAATGTCAGTTTCCGTCTAGATAGTTTCTTTTCCTTAGCCAGAAAATCATTAGGGAACAAGTAAACCTGGTGAAACCAACAAGTAAGTGTTCTCGGTGTCCCATATCAGGTGACCTGGTGCAAATTTAATTTCATGTGTCCCCTCCCAAAGTTAAGAATACTCCTTTAAGTTTTTGCCTTTTAATAATTTATTACATTTGGTTAAAATATCATCATACTAGTTGAGCAATAAAATATGTGAAGGGCCGGCCCGTGGCTCACTCAGGAGAGGGCGGTGTTGATAACACCAAGGCCACAAGTTCGGATCTTATATAGGGATGGCCGGTTGGCTCATTGGCTGAGCGTGGTGCTGACAACACCAAGCCAAGGGTTGAGATCCCCTTACTGCTCATCTTTTAAAATAAATAAATAAATAAATAAATAAAATAAAATATGTGAATAGAGCAAAAGTAGTTTTTGGAGATTTAATAAATGAAAGATATCATATGCATAGTGATGTATAGTAGAATAAACATTTTCTTTGTCAGAAAGC
>NW_007873679.1:0-579 GCF_000696425.1 Galeopterus variegatus
CCCGTCATGCCAGATCGCTTCCTGCTACACTCTACTGTGCTTTACGTTTCCCATGACTGTAATGACCAAGGAGGGAGAAGTTAATAACCTTAGTCATTCATCCCGACCTTGCTGAAGTTAACACAGAGAAAAATTGGAGTCGATGAGGGAAAAATCTTCATAAATTTTATTAGACACATTCACAGCGCATCTAACTGATTAACTCAATTTATGCCACCTTTGTGCGGATGTCTTTTTTTTTAACTTCTACATAGTTCAAACACCAAAAGACATTTTTATTGTTGATACACCTTATTTTTGCCTACATATGTAAATTCTCAGTTGCTCTTTATTCTTCTTTGCATTTCCCTGCTCTCATTAGGGATAAGTTTCCTTCTGTCTGAAGAACCTTTAGTGTTTCTTTTAGTGCCAATCTACTTGCAAAAACCTTGATTTCAATTTTCTGTTTCCTTTAAAAGTGTCTTTTTGAGGGCTTCATTTCTGTAGAATTCTAGCTTGGCAATTATTTTCTTTCAGAACTTTCAAGATATTATTTTACCATCTTTCAGCTTTCATTGCTTCTGTTGATTAACTTTGAAG
>NW_007873680.1:0-579 GCF_000696425.1 Galeopterus variegatus
GCCTGAGTCCCCAGGAGAAAGGACATCTCAAGAATGGATGTCTTACCCATGAGAAGCAATAAAAGTGCTTGGCTTAGATCCCAAGACCAGGATGAGCCTAGGTTGGGGGAGTCAAGAGGAATCTGTAGGCTCCAGATAAGTGAAGGTCCAGGCAGCGTTCCAGGAAGGTGGGAAGATTCAGAGGAGGGAGACCTGGGTGGCTGTTGAGGCTGGTGGGACCCAAGGCAGCCTGGCAGGGATTTCTATGGCTGAAGCTTGGCCCGGAAGCAGCAGAGAGCTGTCCAACCTGGAGGGCCTGGGGACAGGGACGTGGGCATCTTTGCAGTCCCCCGCATGGACCAGAGATGATGACCAAGGCTGCCCTCCAAGAGTTTCCACACTGCATAAGCCCCCAACCTTGACATGACCATCTTAAGGGAATGTTTTAAGTGACCGATGTGGTGGCACTGGAGTTTAACATAGAAATTGTTTGTTTATAGTGACATATTGTGTGACACATAAAAGGAGGAGGGCAGATAGAAGGAGGGACAGAGAGAGGGAGGGAAGGAAGGAAGGAAGGAAGGAAGGAAGGAAGGAAGG
>NW_007873681.1:0-579 GCF_000696425.1 Galeopterus variegatus
CAAGGGTTAAGATCCCCTTACCGGTCATCTTTTAAAAAATAAAAAAAATAAAAAAAATAAAAATAAATAAACTTCTATTATACTGAGTCATTGCATGCTTTGGTGTATTTGCTAATGTAGGCTAGCCTACCCTAATATGTAGTCATCCTTCCCTTAGAATTGGGAGATGATACATGATATGTTGATATAAACTTAAATTTTTTAGCAAGAGCCTGACTAACTGGGGGGCAACCATGGGGAATTAGGGTTACACAAATGAAAGAGGTGCCTTTGTGAATTACCATAGCTTCTTTCTTGAAGTTTTAGTGTTACCCATAAATAAAGGAATAGTATATCTTGTAATAATTCCCCCAAACAGTGCCACCATTGACAAAGTACAACAATCCAGGTACATTAGTTGCAAAATGCAAGGCAAATGCCTTTGTTTGTTCCCAGCCAGGTCAGAAATACAAGGAGAACTTGACAAATCCACAGAAAAATTTTAACACATCTCTCTTAAAAAGGGATAGATCACTAATACAAAAATTCAATAAAATATAAAATAATGGAAAACAATTAATAAAGTTGACTTAAAGTTAC
>NW_007873682.1:0-579 GCF_000696425.1 Galeopterus variegatus
TTGGCAACTCTAATATTGCCTATTAGAGTGTGACTTCATGTAAACTATATTTTAGAAAATTGATTGATTCTGGGCATGTTAAAGAAGAAAAGAGTCCTTTGAAGTGAACAAATGTTACAAAGTATAAAGCAAAATATCATCACATTAACAATATGCCACTTTGAGCTGGCATAGGCAAGAATTTTAAGAGAGCTATCAATAAATTGTCAATCGATCCTGTGGCCAAATTTTAATTTATGACTACTTTATTAACTTGGGTTTGGGGGTCTGAGTTCTCCACACATGGTCAGTTAATGAATGTGTAAAGTATTTGGCTACATAATGTATTGCAAATATACTGGAGAAGATCAGGTAAAATGTTAAACAGAGGCAATATGAGAAGCAGTACTTTCATTTAGCCGTATGTGTGTATTCCCTTGAAAGATTTGAGAATAAACCATGGTGTATACGTGTGTGTATTCCCTTGAAAGATTTGAGAATAAACCATGGTGTATACAGAGAAAATTTTCAGGATATAAGTTCTATTCAGACTGAAAAGTAGGATTTAACTATAATTTTAAGTAGTTTCCCAATTTGATT
>NW_007873683.1:0-579 GCF_000696425.1 Galeopterus variegatus
CACAGGGCTGCCACCTGGTGAAGATGGGGAGGAAGAAAACAAATGTCTCATCCAGGTACACAGCCCAGGACCACAGCCCACATTTGACTGGCCCTGAAATCCCTTTGGAGAAAGCAAGTCCCTTCTATTAGTTCACAGGAATTCTCTTCCCTGGCCCCTGGTCCTTCTTCTCTTTCCCCTGTCTCACTTGGGCTTCTCGTTCTTGAGCATTTGCAGGCCCTGGGCAGGATGACAGGGGTCTGAGCTGGGGTTTGCCACCCTCCCCCCTCAGGCTGGGTGGGGAGGCGCCTCCAGCTCACTCCCCCCTCCTGATTCTCCCTGATCTTCCTCCTGCTCACTCCTCTGTGGTCCCTTCTCTCCAATCAGAGAGCTATCTTATCCAGCAACTCCCTTTACATAGAGATGTGACACATTGCTTTTCCCAGGAGCGTGTGCAATCAGAAGAGAAGCCCAGGGGTGTCCTATGCGTGAACAAAACTCATGATGCTCGGGTGCACAGAAATGCAGGCATCAGTGGACAGAATTCCTTCCCAGTGTCCCCCGGACAGGTCAGGTGCTGCTGGGCACGCATGCCATACA
>NW_007873684.1:0-579 GCF_000696425.1 Galeopterus variegatus
TTTTCTATCTTAACTAAGCACTTATCACGCACTGTGGCCATAACTTTGGCAGTTTGAGATGCGACAGCAAAACTAGCATGAATTTCTCTGTCCTTCTTCACAATTTCATGAATAGAAGTTTCATTCCTACTGTAGACCTTAAAACCTCAGCACATCTTTTTTTCTTTTCTTAATAAGTCAAGAACTGTCACCTTTTTGCTTAAAGGAAACCCTTTACTGCTTCTCTTTGGCATGTCCGAGATGCCAGCATCACTACTCCTGCACTTGGGGACCATTATTGAGTAAAATAAGGGTGGCTTGAACACGAGGACCGAGATACCATGGGAGTGGATCTGATAACCAAGATGGCGACTGAGTGACTATGGGTGGGAGCATCTATGCAGTGGAGATTCCGGACAAAGGGATAATTCATGTCATGGGAGGGACAGAGCAGGAAGGCATGAAATTTTGTCTCTCTACTCAGAATGGCATGCAATTTAATATCTATGAATTGTTTATTTCTGTAATTTTCCATTCCACATTTTTGGACCACAATTGACTTGAGTAATTGAAACTGTGGAAAGTAAGACCACAGATAAT
>NW_007873685.1:0-579 GCF_000696425.1 Galeopterus variegatus
TGTATCCTCTCTAATTTTTCTCAGCAGTGGTTTGTAGTTCTCATTATAGAGATTTTTCACACCCTTGCTTAACTCAATTCCTAAGTATTTTATTTTTTCAGTGGCTATTGTAAATGGGCAAGCTTTCTTGATTTCTCTTTTTGCATGTTCAATATTGGAGAGTAGAAATGCTGCTGATTTTTGTGTGTTGATTTTGTATCCTGCTACTGTTCTGAAATCATTTATCAACTCCAAGAGTTTTTTTGTAGAGGCTTTAGGCTGTTCGAGATATATGATCATGTCATCTGCAAACAGGGACAGTTTGACTTCATCTTTTCCAATCTGGATTCCCTTTATTTCCTTCCCTTGTCTGATTTCTCTGGCTAGCACTTCCAACACTATGTTGAAAAGGAGTGGTGAGAGTGGGCATCCTTGTCTACTTCCTGTTCTCAAGGTGGTATTGGCAGTGTGTTTATCATATATGGCTTCAATTATGTTGAGACACTTTCCATCTATACCTACCTTATAGAGAGTCTTTATCATGAATGAATGTTGAATTTTATCAAATGCTTTTTCATCATCTATAGAGATGATCATATG
>NW_007873686.1:0-579 GCF_000696425.1 Galeopterus variegatus
ATATTCCAGTTAAAGTGGGTAAAAAACTTGGCTCAATGTCTGCTTGCCTTTCAAAGAGCTTGCATAGTTGTATAACCTAAAAACAGTGTTTTAGGTACAGCTGATAAATAAAAACAAGGCCTTGTTTCTTGGAAAGTATTTTCATGTAACAGCTATTTGCAAACACTCACCCAAAACACCAAAAAACCCAGCATTATTCATGGAAAGAATTTTTTTTAACACTGTCACATTATCGCATCAGCCTAGAATGCTGTCGGCACACCTAGAATTTAGGACATAAAGAATATTACCCTTTGGCATAATATTTATCTTAAATGAGCACTGGCAATTTGACAAGCAGCACTGGGTTCTTTTCACTTCAGCTGCTCACCCGCTTCCTTATGGACAGCCATGAATTCTAATCTGCCTAAAGTAAAAATCTGCAAGCCTGATGCAGAGGGCTTTTAAACTAACAAACCTCTTTGCTCTTGTCCTTGATAGTAACACACACCCTCACTTCTCTGTTACCCATGTGTGCGGTCTTAGTCTGGAGACTTCCATCACACCTCAGAGTCTCCCTCATGTCCTTTCATCCCTTAG
>NW_007873687.1:0-579 GCF_000696425.1 Galeopterus variegatus
CTCTAATCCATTATGATACCCATCATTCTAATCTCTTCCCGCTCCACTCGTGGGACATCTGCCTCTACCACGTACCAGCATTTACTTGGGAGTTCAATTACAGCACACCTGTATGGTGCTGATTCTGAAACTACTGTGCAGGTGTTCTGGAACTGAGCCAATAAGTAAATATGGCACATGGGAGGAGTCAGGCTTCCCACACCTCTGTGGAAAACAACTTCATCAGCTAGAGGACAGTGCTTATGTATAGTTGCTTACAGACTCCACTCAGTTACAAAGTTACTTAGGTCGGCACCTCTTCCCCAGCCTCTTCAGTGAGGTTGTTTCATATCTCTGTATTACATTTAGGTTCTTTGTCACATTTGCATTCCATTCTGATCCCCTGGCTTGTAAGGGATTTTTTAAAAAATTTGCATACATTAAGGTTTGCTCTTTGTGCCATAAACCTCTATGAGTTTTGACAAATGCTTAATATCTTGTATTCACCATTACAGTATGATACAGAATCCTCTGCCCTAAAAATCTGTGCTCCAGGGCCAGCCCGGTGGCGCACTGGATAGTGCGCTGCTTGGGAAGCGC
>NW_007873688.1:0-579 GCF_000696425.1 Galeopterus variegatus
TTTGGGGATGAATCTGACACTGTGTGAGGTGATGCATGGTTAAGACAGACACTGGACAAGTGTACAGAGGAGACATTATTGAGTGTATTCTCTGCCAGGTGTAAGATATGGGGTCTTATTTTGATGGCAAAAACTATTACACAGTCCAAACATTTTTCAAAAGGAGAAGTAAATGTAACTAAGCTCTACTAGAATTGCACTGTCTAAGGTAGTCATGAGCTACACGTAGCTATTTAAATTTAAAATTAAACTTTTAAAATTAAAAACTCACTTTTTTGGTTGCACTAGCCAAATCTGAAGTGATTATACGACACATGTAGCTAGTGGCTACTGGATTTCTCAGCATATTCAGTAGCTTATCAAACTTGAGTCTGTCTTTCACTCAGGGAAAGACCCAAACAGAAGTTCCAGATTAGAGACAGTAGGGATTTGATTATCGCAGTATGCAGAAATCCAAACTCGGAGAAACTCTGCCATCTGCAAACCTTGGCTCCTGAATTACCCTAGCATTGATACTCGGCTGGCAGATTGGGGAAGAGTATGGAGAGTCACTTGTAAAAGATTTTATGGACCAGTACT
>NW_007873689.1:0-579 GCF_000696425.1 Galeopterus variegatus
CTTTATGGTCCCGAACATGTCTACAGGCCTGCCCTCTTGTCAGGCTGTCCCACGCTTATCCGTACTTTTCCTTCTGTCTTCTTTCCCAGGGTCTCCTCAGCAAAGGCATATGTCTGCACCAGACGATTGTAAGTCGGTGCATGAATCCTGACAAATGAGACAGAAAGGAAATGTACAGTTAATTAAATTTCATCACCTTTGCTACAGGGCTGCATTTTGAAATAGGAGACAAGCTAATCTAATCAGCAGGTGACAGTGACTTTGAGGGTTGTTCTTTGCAGGGATGTGTACAGGTGGCTAACTAGCTGTCTTTAATTTGTCCAGACATGTCTATGATCTTCTGTATGTAGGGCTGCCACAGAAAGGCCTGGAGCCAGGAGGCGTTGTGTAGGCTGTGGAAGGTGATCTGTTATGACACCATGTGTGTGAGTGAACAGTCTTGAAATTGTGGCAAAGGGCCAATGAAGGTGAATGTGAACTGAGCTTGTATGTTGGTAGAAAAGGAGAATCTACATCTATGCCTGTGTCCGTATTCATATTCATACCCATGTCTACATCTATCTGTCTGTCTCTACCGAC
>NW_007873690.1:0-579 GCF_000696425.1 Galeopterus variegatus
TTTTCTTTTTTCTTAAACTGTTTAAAAATCTTAGTCTCCAAAATATACAACTTTGATTCTGGCCAAACAATTGCCAACTCCTTTAAGGACAAAGCAGAGGTGGCCTTTTATAAAATTGCTTATTCTGTCCCTGTACCAATATTATCTTAAGAGCAAAAAAGAAGATATTGTGGGAGGAAGGAAAGCAAATTATTTTTTTCTTACTTGGCCCTAGCAGATGGCATTAGGCACAGATGATAGGACACATCCAAGTAGCTCCCCGAAGCTCAGAGGTCCATTAGCAGGCAACTGGGTCCTGCTTCAGACAGTTCTCATGCTGGGGGGGGAGGGGGGTCCTTCCACCTGCTCCCCTGGGGATGCTTGTCGAATGGTTTTATTCCCTCAGTTGAGTCAGTCCCATCAATTGGACCCTTATCAGGGTTGGGAGTCCCCTGTGGGGTGAGGTACCCTGCATCCCTTCTCTTGATAGATGGGTGGGTTTTGTTTGTTTGCTTTAGCATTTCAGATATACCTCTTCTTCACCTTCCTCATTGGGTGCCTTTTCAGCCCTAAACATGTACTTCTCACTCAAGTATTTTA
>NW_007873691.1:0-579 GCF_000696425.1 Galeopterus variegatus
TTAAAATAAAAACACCGTATAGAAGAGCATAAAGAATCAAATGCTTGGTTATAAATCTAAACAAAGGTGAAATACTTTATCCATAAGGCATATAAAATTTTGAGTTAAATTAAAGGAGACCTAGATAATTGAAAATTCTATGTTTAAGCATTCGAAGATTATTTTTAACATGTTAATTTTCCCCAAATTAATCTGTAGATTCAACCCAATGTCATGAAAATCCCAAGAGAATCTTTCAGTGAAACTTGACAAGCTGACTGTAAAATTTATTTGGAAATTAAAAGAGCCAAGAATAGCCAAGACACTCCTGGAGAAGAAGGTGGAAGGACTTGCTTTACTGGATTTCAAGACTAATTATAGAGCCGCTGTAATTAAGACCGTGAGGTGATGACCTACAGTCAGAGAAATACACGAATGGAGCACACAAGGAGTGTAGAGATAGACCCATGCAGATGTGGAGAACAGACAGGAAACAGCATGCTTCAGCAGAGTGGCAGTGAAGACAGTCTTCTCAGTAGTTGGTTCTGGGACAACTGGATACTCATAATGGGAAAAAAAACTGGACTCTCAACATTATAT
>NW_007873692.1:0-579 GCF_000696425.1 Galeopterus variegatus
TCGGGTGTGGTAAGACACACAGACACAGAAATGACTATCGTGAGGAAGAAGTTTGTTATTGTTGGGGCTCAGAGGTTGTTACCCCCAAATATGGCACTTTGACGTGCTGGAAGAAAGATGCAGCCTTGAGGTCTCTCTGACCCTCCTCCTGTCTTTCAGTCCTCTGTCTCTCTCCAAAGCACGGTTTGAAGGTTTTCCCTCATCTGCCCAGAGTCCAGACCAAGAAGACAATGACCTCTGGTTCTTTTCCTGAGTCTTCCTTACCTTAACTCATATCACAGAAAAGAAGACTGGAGACAATACACCTGGACGGACTTTTGTCACAGACCATTGTCTTCTGTTTCGGTCCCATTCAGTATTTCAAAGAGAATTGTTACCAGTCACTGTCTGCTCTGCAGCCACATAGACTTTGTCCCAGGCTGTTATGTGTTCTCCAGGCCCATTGTGTCCCTAAGAATCATCGACTCCTTCACCCCCAGCTCCCCTTTCTCTTTGAAGCTGGATGTGTAAGCTCTGCACCCTGTTGAGTTATCAGGCCAGCTTCTGCGATTCCCTCGTGCTCTGCATGTTAAAGTCTGT
>NW_007873693.1:0-579 GCF_000696425.1 Galeopterus variegatus
ATTAATGCTTTCCCTGGGGGAGGGGGGATTAATGAGTGAGTTCTTGCTCTATTAGTTCCCACAAGAGCTCGTAGCTTAAAAAGACCCTGGCACCTTCTCTCTCTCTCTCTTGCTTTCTTGCTTTTGCTTCCTCTCACCAGGTGATCTGCTTGTACCTGCCAGCTTCCTGCCACTTTCCACCATAAGTAGAAGCAGTCTGAGGCCTGTGACAGATGCAGCTGTCCCAGAATCATAAGCCAAATAAACCTCTTTTCCTTATAGATTACCAGTCTCAGGTATTTCTGTATAGTAATACAAAACGGACTAAAACAGGGCAGATCCTTCATGAATAGATTAATGCCTTAGGAGAGGGTAGTGAATGAGTTCTGCTCTATTAGTTCTTGTTAGAGCTGCTTGTTTAAAGGATACTGGCACCTCCCCACTCCCTCTTTCTCTTTTTTCTTCCTCTTGCTATGTAATTTTGCATCTGCTGGTTGCCCTGACACTTTCTTCCATGGGTAGAAGCAGCCTGAGGCCCTCGCTAGATGCAGCTGTCCTAGAATCATGAGGCAAATAACCCTCTTTTCCTTATCAATTACC
>NW_007873694.1:0-579 GCF_000696425.1 Galeopterus variegatus
GGCAGTCTTTCTATGATACCATGGGCATGATGTGTTGACATATGAAGTGATGCGATTGATCGGAAAATGCATATACATATTTATTCCAATTTTACAAAACTATAATACTATCTACAATTACTATTTTATTAAATGAAATAATTTCCTAAGTATATAAAATGTAAATCATTACAGGGATTTGAACTCTCTATTGACTCTCTGGTTGGAGACAAGCACAAGGTTCCTGAGTGAGAGTAAAGGCAAAAGAGATCAAGGTCAGCCAAAAAGGGCTGCACTTGCTATGAATGTGCAGAATCTCCTCACACAGATCCTCAGGAGGATGCGATTCTGCCATTTCAAACTCAAACATTCCTCCCAGCCCGCGATGCTGAGAGATGGAAAGGACCAAGTGTACATACAACATGATTGATTAATTACACCGACTCCTGTGCAAGTCACCGGGAGAAACGTGAGGCTTGAGATTTAACCAGAAGCTCTCTCAAGCATGAGGCAAACTTTCAATACGTAAGTGCAGTTATTTTCTGTCGGGCCTCCCTGAGCCAGAGGCCGACAAAACCGAGCGGGAAGAGACCCCGGTCC
>NW_007873695.1:0-579 GCF_000696425.1 Galeopterus variegatus
GGATATTTTTAAAGATAAGGAACTCTCTTTTGTTCTTATAATATGTACATGGCACTGGGTAAATCTCAAACAAAGAGCTAATTTTCCAGTGGTGGTGATGGTAGTGGGGGTAATCGCCAATTCATGAATTAGAGTTGTGTTTACATTACTATCGTAAAGATTAATCATCTGTTCCTTTTAAGTAAGTTGTGCTGCCTTGATTAATACCATTAGAGACCATAAAGAATTGAAAACATTGGATTTCCATAGCAAACATCCAGGATCAGCTACCATTTCATAGGATCATTGGTGATATTTAATTTTAGTTAAAGAAATAGGAGCAATTTTGAAAGGTGAATTGATGCTTTAAGAAACGAAAGGAATATCTTTACTAATACGTTCCTTTACTGACATGAAAATTATTCTAGATACTGTGCATTAGATTAGTTTAACACAAAGATAACAGCTAAGATTTTAGTTGGGTAATAAATTTAAAAAATAAGTAACTGGAAATTTAGTGCAAATTTGGATATGTTGGAATAAACAAAGTATTTGAACTGTGGAATTATTTTTTTAGATTTTTCCATTTCATTTTATGCA
>NW_007873696.1:0-579 GCF_000696425.1 Galeopterus variegatus
ATAATGAATAGCCTTCTAATGGCTATTTTTATTACTAAATGACCCCTTGTCATTGCAAAAACATATCCTAGGATAGTAGTAAGTGAAAAATGATCAAAGTGGCATAATTCTTCACACACTTCTTGGAACTATCAGGTTCACAGGGACTAATTATATTCAGAAATGCAACACATACAAAATGAGTTTAAAAACACTGATCCATTGTGCCTAAAAAAAAAATTCAGAATTTACCCAGTGAGTTATAACGAATTCTCTTATTTAGCAATATTCACAGTTATTCAGAATTAACAGATAGGTGGCTTTCAATTACAGCTCAAAGCAAACATTATTCATGATCATTCACTATTTTGCTATTTTGAGAATATGTTTGGAAATTTTAGAAGCTATATTTTATTTCTAGACCAAACATTTTTTTCTCAAAATGTAGAATATAATGAACTAAGTCCAGAGACATCTAACATAATATGTTGCTGAATATAATCTTGATATACATGTTATAATCCTTAAACATTACATCAAATGCCATAATATGAATAAAGCCAGTAACTTCATGAATTATCTTGTAATTACAAGAAAAAA
>NW_007873697.1:0-579 GCF_000696425.1 Galeopterus variegatus
GGACCAGATGGATTCACAGCAGAATTTTACCAAACATTCAAAGAGGAATTGACAACAATTCCTTACTAACTATTCCAAAAGATTGAAACAGACGCAAAGCTCCCAAACTCATTCTATGAAGCAAACATCATCCTGATACCAAAACCAGGTAAAAGATATAACCAAGAAAGAAAACTACAGGCTGATATCCTTGATGATTATAGATGCAAACATCCTCAATAAAATATTAGCAAACAGAATACAACAACACATATGTACAATTATTCAGCATGATCAAGTGGGATTCATCCCAGGGATGCAAGGTTGGTTCAACATACGCAAATCAATAAATGTGATACACCATATTAATAAAATCAAACACAAGGACCATATGATCATCTCTATTGATGCTGAAAAAGCATTTGATAAAATCCAACACTCATTCATAACAAGACCTTCTATAAGTTAGGTATAGATGGAAAGTATCTCAACATAATTAAAGCCATATATGAAAAACCCACGGCCAATATCATCTGAATGGGAAAAGCTGAAAGCTTTTCCTTTAAGACCAGGAACCAGACAAGGATGCCCACTCTCACC
>NW_007873698.1:0-579 GCF_000696425.1 Galeopterus variegatus
TTTATGGTAATTGAAAGGTGGAACCTTGAAGAGGTGATTAGATTGTAGGACTGTGCAGTAATGAATAGATTAAAAGTGGTGGTCAGGGGCGTGGTTCTGAGGGCTTTAAAAGGAGATCATAAAGAGTCTGTCTCTCTCTCTCCTCTCTCTGTTTCCACCATCTTGCAACATGAGACCCCTGGGTCACTGTCACCACCACCAGATGGACTTTGAACTTTGGACTTGTCAGCCTCAGAAACTGTAAACAATAAATTTTCTTTTTTCTTTATACAATTCCCAGTTCCATGTATTTTGTTATAAGCAACAGAAACAGACTAATATATATAGAAAATTGGTACCAGAGAAGTGGGATGTTCCTTATGACAAATACTTGAAAATAATCAACTTTGGAACTGCGTGTTAGGCAAAGGTTGGAGGAGTTTGGAGGACTCAGAAGAAGACAAAAAAACAAGGGGAGAGTCAGCAAGCTAAGAAAGGAGTTCCAGTGTCAGCTGGGATGACTGACCCAGACCACCAAGCGGAAGCTGGATGACCACTTCACAATGGAGGTAAGGAAGGTTATATCTGGAATATAAGGAG
>NW_007873699.1:0-579 GCF_000696425.1 Galeopterus variegatus
CTTTTTAGTGTGATAGCTTTCAAACTGACTTTAGATTGGCAATTTTATCAATGTAAATGTGTAATATACAATATGTATGTAAAATTGTATCAATTTTATCACATGTGATCAATATGCTCTTACCCAAGGTGGGAAGCTGTGCTTGCTTCTTCTTTAGCAACATTGCTTTGAAATTTCAGAACAGTATTGGATAGAGGCAGGCAGGGCAGGTATATTTGTTTTCTGTGTAAGCATCATGGAGTTTTGTCAAACAATTTTGTGTCAAAGCTGATATTAGCTGATAATCAATGAAGCTATTTTTATTACCCTTAAATACTCTTCTATTTACATTTTCACAGAGCTATTTCCATGCAGTATCTTTTGCATCATTAAGATTATCCAATTATATGGAAAGGATTTTTTCTACTATTTTGCTGTACCATAATAAAGGAATTACCAATATGAAATGTTCATTGCTTTGTGGGTTGAATACTACCTGCTCTTATCTTTAATATGCTTGACAAATTGATAAATATACTTTATAGGTACTTTGAGTTTTTTTCATTTTGCTAATTAATGAAAGCAATGACTGGGTTTTTT
>NW_007873700.1:0-579 GCF_000696425.1 Galeopterus variegatus
TTAAAAGAATATTTTTGTGAGCCTAACTCCTAAAGTGTGTTCTTTTCTCTTATATGTGATATCTCTTTGTATAAATTGATCAAATATGAAATATAATCTCACCATTTAATATGCAGGAAATATTACCCAACCTTGCATCTGGCAAAAGCTATTAAAGGTTGGTAGAAATTAATTTTATACTTAAATAAAATAATCGAGCATAAAAGCCAGGAAAAGGAGATTGGAGAAAAGTTTTCTGGGGAGAATGAGATTCGTAGAGACTACATGGGACATATTAGCAGAGCCCCATGTGTGGAAGTAAACTAAGTCTATGATTTACTGAGATTGCTTTCTGTCACGTAAGTGAAAACTTATCCCAAGTAAGACATCCTGGCTGAAAATGAAAAATATTGCAATTGACAAAGATGTAGACTATTTTATAAGTGCTTTAACATGTAACCATTCAGAGTCCTAATTTTAGCAACAAAGCTGGCAGAAATGGCTGCATTCCCAGGTCTCCTGACCTGGTTTTTATTCATTCTCTGTAATGACAAAAGCATGCAGTATTCAGCAAATTCAGCAAACAAATCACATAAAAAA
>NW_007873701.1:0-579 GCF_000696425.1 Galeopterus variegatus
AGGTGAACATGAAAAGTAGTTTTAAAAGGGCAGATAGAGTACTACTCAAGGAAAATGGCAGATGCACGCAGAATAGCCAGAGAGCTATTAGGCTCTGAGAGCCTAATTTATATTCTGAGAGCAGTGGCTTTCTGGTATCTGATAGGTTATCACTGATAAGTGATTATGTTTTTACCCTCTACAGTTAGTACTGGCCTAGGACTACCGTTTCTCCCAGGTTATTCCCTTCTTTTATAAAGTTACCGCTTAAAGTTTTGATAAGCAGGATCAACTAGATGAAAAAATGTTGATCTTTCTTTTTGCTTAAAAACAAATCAGGAGGGCTGGCCCGGTGGCGCACTCGGTAGAGTGCGGTGCTTGGGAGCGCGGCAGTAGAGTGCGGCCCTTGGGAGCGCGGCAGCTCTCCCGTCGAGGGTTCGGATCCCATATAGAGACCGGTCCGCTCATTGGTTGAGTGCGGTGCAGGTGCGACACCGAGTGTTGCGAACCCGTTACCGGTCACGAAAAAAACAAAAAGGAAAAAAAAAAATCAAGTCAGGAAATGAATATCATAGGAAATGAGTAAGAGCAAGTGCTTAC
>NW_007873702.1:0-579 GCF_000696425.1 Galeopterus variegatus
TGAGCTACTCAGATACCCCCCCCCCCGCCTTGCCCTGGGGAGTGAAATCAGTGCTGTGCTGCTCCCTGCCACCCAGGGCCCAAAGAATAAGTGCACCCTGCAATTCTGGGTTCTTGCTGCCACTGCACCTGGCCTCATAGAGAATAACATAGTGCTGAGTCTCACTGCTCCAGGGGCTAGAGGCACCAGATCAAAGTGCCTCACCTCCTGGGAATCAAGTGACAACTGAGTGCCAGTTGCTCTGGTTCTTGAATTGTACCTGTGTTCTGCTCTCCAAGCCCAAACCTCCAGAGCATCCCTTCTCCCCCAGAATTGGGTCAGTGATGTGCTCAGCTTTCCAGGGTCAGAGTTGCCCCACTGTGGAAAAAAATGAGAAGAGGATGACAGCAAAAGTCCTTGCCACTGAAGAGCTTAACAACCTATGCTGCTGCAGCAAACTTCTACAGCCAAGGGCACTGAGATACCCACAGTTAGTGGCAATATTGACCAGAGTTGAAGTAACTACCCAGAGACTAAACCACTGCATCTATGTGGAAACAGAAACACCCTTTTCAACCAGCACAATAAAACACAACTGTG
>NW_007873703.1:0-579 GCF_000696425.1 Galeopterus variegatus
CCTTGCCAATCTGTCAGGGATGGTACTATAGACGTGGTAACACAGATGTTGGCCTTGTACACACTAAGTTAATGGATCTGATAAACAATCTGATTCTAGCAGCTTGGTGAGTGGAGCTTTCATGGGGAAGTGGTATAGTTCCCAATGATGTTCTTTCAGACTTTATAAGAACCCTAGAACTATATGCACAGCCCTCATTGGAGAGGTGGGAAACCAGAATAGTCATAGTAATTTGGAGCCAAGGAAACTTCAGAGGCTATATTCACAGATTCCTGAAATTTTAAAAGGATTCTGGAGCAAAGGTCTATGGCTGGGATTATCCGATAACATTACAAGGGTACTTCAAAAACTTCATGGAAAC
This sequence comes from Galeopterus variegatus, assembly GCF_000696425.1. Taxonomy (NCBI): domain Eukaryota; kingdom Metazoa; phylum Chordata; class Mammalia; order Dermoptera; family Cynocephalidae; genus Galeopterus; species Galeopterus variegatus. The sequence goes on from NW_007873703.1 coordinate 362, forward strand.
ATTTGTATTATCATTCAATTCTATTTTTCCATGAGCCTTTTGAAGTACCCTCTTACTTCGAATAAAATATCCATCAACTATACAGAACTATCATTTTCCTGGCTCATTCTTTAGCAGATGAACTGATAAAAAGTTATTAAGCAGACAGTGGAATTCTAAGCTCTTCAGAAACATCATTTATTTTCAACAAAATATAAAAGTCCCTTTAATTAGGCCTT
>NW_007873704.1:0-579 GCF_000696425.1 Galeopterus variegatus
GGAGCCCTGGGGCAGTGGTGGCAGCTTGCCAAGTTGCAGCTGGTTTCAGCTTCCCCTGGCTACAGGCCTCATTCTAAGATGTTGTGGGGGAGAGGGAGAGTGAAAGGAGGAGGGAAAAATGGTGGGAAGAAGAGGAAGGAGGGAGCATGATCAAGGCCTGTGGCAACTCCCTCATCCTGGCAGAGGAGACCAAGGGGCTTCCAGCGGCAGCTTGTTCATTGCTGGGCTAAGTGCGGTGGGGGGAGGCGGGCATGGCTGAGGCCCACGGCCCTCCGCTCTCCCTGGCTTGGGAGCCCAGGATGCTTCCAGTCCTCCTAGGTTTTATAGGTGTTCTTTGGTGGTGTTAGAACTTAACTGGTTAATATCAAACTTTGTCTGTGGGTATTTTATTTTTTCTTTCAGTTCTGTGTTGGATTATTCTCTGTTCCCACCGCTTAAACTCTGCACTGGAACTAATCTGTTGCCTTTTGGTTACTTCTAAAATGGGGGAACTTCCTAAGGGAACCTGCACTTGCAAGCTGCAGTTGAGCTAAATTGCTGTTTTGCTGCTGATTCTCTGGGGAAGGCATCATGTGCAGC
>NW_007873705.1:0-579 GCF_000696425.1 Galeopterus variegatus
TGGTTACTCTGTTGATTTGTTGCCTAGATGATCTGTCCAATGCTGAAAGGTAGGTTCAGGTTCCCCAATATTATCATAGAGCAGATGCTTCTTCTGTCACTCTGGAATGGTCTTTGCAGAGAGAGACATCCTATTCTTTTTTTTGGTCTCTGCTAGTGACTCTCCTTGAGTCAATGCACTCCAGTGGCTGACGGACCATCTGCATGGTGGTTGTGATATCTAGCCACTTTTGCAGCAGCCGTGGTTACTGTGGTGACAGTGGTGGGCCAACCACATGGAGGTGATATTTTTGGCATGCCTCTTGGTGCTGGTGGTGTGCCTAGTTATGGGTGGGGGTTCCAGTCCCCAGCTCAATGCTCCAGACCCCCAGGCGGTGCCCTGAGGTGCTGACAGTGTTCTGGGTGGCTCCATACCCCAGGTGCCTGAGGCACTAACAGTGTGCCTGTTTGTGGGTGGGGGGTCTGGTCCCCAGCTCCAGTGGGCAGGGGTCTGGTCCCCAGCTCCATGCCCTGGACCTGCAGGTGGGGCCCTGAGGTGCTGGCACTGTGCCTGGCTGTAGGTGGGGGATCTGGTCCCTGG
>NW_007873706.1:0-579 GCF_000696425.1 Galeopterus variegatus
GATAATTTGCATTTATGTAGCACATTATAGGCACAAAAACTTTTTCCTTTTGAGTAGCTTCTTTTAAAATGGCTTTGCTTTTATTATCTCTCACAGAGCAGCTATAAAATGATTGTAAAACAATTTGAAAGTATGTGTGCAAATAACAGTTAAATTATAAACATAATGTGGTAGAATCTGACATTTCTCAGGATAATATTTTAATTGCTCACTTGATGTACAGTCAACTCTGTATCACTAACATCTGGATTAAGACAGATGTGCTTCTGGGAGGTAAGAGGGAGCATGCACTTGACTTAGGTGTGTCTCGAGAACTTTGTTTTGCCCTCTAGTTTTTTTCTGTGTCTCGCTATCTGCCAGTATACTAAATGAATTTATTTCAAAAGCAAACCAAGATATTCACAAAGCATGTATATGTTCACAGGCTAACAACGTGAGCTCAGATGTGTAAGATATTTTAAATATTAACTAATAAATGGACACTTTACAAACATCTGAACATTTCGTTATATCCTTCACTCCCATTCTTTGCAAATCACTGTGAATGGCACCTTGGAAACAGCAACGAATGAGTCTATC
>NW_007873707.1:0-579 GCF_000696425.1 Galeopterus variegatus
AGTCCACACACTCCCCATAGACACAAACACTATATAAATTTGAATTATATCTCAGAAATACCTGAGACCAGGGCTAGCTGGTTAGGTCAGTTAGTTACAGCATGGTGTTATCACATCAAGGTCAAAGGTTCAGATTCCTGACCTGACCAATAAAAAAAAAAAAAAAGGAAAATAAAAATAAAAATATCTGAGATCAGTGTGGATCAGAGAAGAGATTTTAATTTTTATTTTATTCATAGGACTCTGTGTCTCACAGAGACCATGACTTGCCCAAGAACATATCCTTGGTCTTAGAACTGAGGCCAGAACTTAGATATATATGGAGTTAGAGTGAGGGTGGGGAATTTAAATGTACCAACAGACACTCTTCTCTAGACTGAAGCATATGGCAATTCTCTAGCTTTTATTGTGTGTGTTTATTTGTTTGTTTAAAAGAGGGTGGGCAGTTATCTCTTCACAATAATTTCTGCTCAGTTCTGCCTTGGGTACCTCGCAGTTCGTACAACCTAGTGCAACTAAATATTTTACTAAAACTCTCAGTGTGCTTGAAAGCCTTAAGCTGTGGGAAAATGGCTGAGA
>NW_007873708.1:0-579 GCF_000696425.1 Galeopterus variegatus
GATGAGCTTGGTCTGATGAGTTTACTTAGATCGAAGTGCTTGGTCTCATGAGTTTAATTAGATAGATGAGCTTGGTCGGATGAGTTTACGTTGATCGATGGGCTTGGTCTGATGAGTTTATTTAGATCGATTAGCTTGGTATGATGAGTTTACTTAGATCAATTAGCTCTGTCTTATGAGTTTATTTAGATCGATTAGCTTGGTATGATGAGTTTACTTAGATCAATTAGCTCAGTGTGATGAGTTTATATAGATCGATGAGCTTGGTCTGATGAGTTTAATTTGATCGATGTGTTTGGTCTGATGACTTTACTTAGATCGCTGTGCTTGGTTGGATGAGTTTACTTAAATCAATTAGCTCTGTCTTATGAGTTTATTTAGATCGATTAGCTTGGTATGATGAGTTTACTTAGATCAATTAGCTCTGTCTTATGAGTTTATTTAGATCGATTAGCTTGGTATGATGAGTTTACTTAGATCGATGAGCTTGGCCTCTTGGGTTTACTTAGATCGATGTTCTCGGTCTGATGAGTTTACTTAGATCAATTAGCCCTGACCTATGAGTTTACTTAGATCGAT
>NW_007873709.1:0-579 GCF_000696425.1 Galeopterus variegatus
ATAGCTAGAAGAGAGGTTTTTGAATGTTCTCATCATAAAGAAATGATAAATGCTTAAGATGATGGAAATACTAATTACCCTGATTTGATTATTATACAATGTATACATGTATCAAAATATGTTGTACCCCATAAATATGTGCAATTAAAAAAAGACATAGAAGAGGATATATGTGGTATGGCAAAGTTTATTACACAGAGCAATATTAGATTTGGAAGGAGACTAAAATCAGGAGCTAAATCAAAATAGGAGATGTCAGATAGCTCAGTATCTAAGATATGATCTGAAATCAGAATGGACATGGATTAATGAGTCTAACTCAACTCAACAAATATGTATTAACTTCCTTCAATGTGCTAGGTGCTGTGGAAATATCAAGATTACAAAGACAAGTTTAAAATAAATTTGTGTCTCAGGGAACTCATTGTCTAGAGGGAAATATACACATGTAAAAAACAAACTATACTGCAATAAAAATGACACTATACTATAAGAAAAGACAGTAATTTAGTATGTCTTACAATTCTCTGTGTTGGCTGGGATCAACTAGGTGATTCTTTTACTGGTCTTGCTGAAGGT
>NW_007873710.1:0-579 GCF_000696425.1 Galeopterus variegatus
TTATTGCTTACAGTTTCTGAGGCTGGGAAGTCCAAAGTCCATCTGGTGGTGGCAAAAGTGATCCAGGGGTCTCACACTGCAAGATGGTGGAAGCAGAGAGAGCAGAGAAATCAGAGTGAGAAAGAAGAGACACAAACTCTCCTGTCTCTTCTTTTAAAGCCCTCAGAACCACACCCCTGACCACCATTTTTAATCCATTCACTACTGCACAGTCCTACAATCCAATCACTTCTTCAAGGCCCCACCTTTCAATTAGCATAATAGGCTCTCCCACCCTCTTAGTGGTCACAGTGGGGGCTGTTTCTAATATTGAAATCTTGGGGGACACAATTCAAGCTTCAATGAGTGTTGGGGGGACATAATTCAATCCACTATAGTCATCTGTATAATTCTCTCCTCAACTCTATTATCTCCATTTTACAAATGCAGGAATTGAGACCCAGAGAGGTGAAATAAGGAGGCCACTCAGGTGAGTACGTGGTAGAGCTGAGATTCAGGCTGAGGACCGTGGGACTCCGCCCTGGTATTCTCTCCTCTGTATCATGCCATCTTACTAACAAGTTGCATTTTCATGCTCTA
>NW_007873711.1:0-579 GCF_000696425.1 Galeopterus variegatus
CTGATTTAAAACCAATTATATAAAACAGTACATATATAATTATGTTGTGGGGGCAAAACCATGTAGAAATGTAATATATTTAACAGCAGAAAGGAAGTGGGTGGGAGAAAAGCTGTATGGGAGTAAGAAAATGACACCAAATGGAAACTTAAATTCACAGAAACAAATAAAAGGATTAAGCCAGAAATGGAAAATGAAAAAGTTGATAAATTATATAGATATGTACTTGCTCTCCTTCTTTGCAAAATTTCTTTATAAGACACAAAAAATTATAACAACACATTGTGCTTATAACATATATACATGTAATATGTATAACAATAATAGCACAAAAAGGGGTAAGAGTTAATAGATTTATATATAAGTAATGTTTCAATATCTAACCAGAATAAAGTTATTATAAAATCTGAAGTTGATAAGACATATATGGCAAACCGTATAACAACTACCAAGAAGTAACTCAAAAATAGTGAAAATATCATTAAAGGAATTAAAATGTCAGATTAGAAAATATTCAGCTAATGCAAAAGGAATCAGTTAAATGGGAATAGAGGAATAAAAATGATATGAGCCATATAC
>NW_007873712.1:0-579 GCF_000696425.1 Galeopterus variegatus
CTGCGAGCTACTTTGCCTCCAGAAATTTCTACTTGGCTCTTTGGCCCCCTACTTCATTACACTATCCCCATAGCCTTTAAAGGGTTAAGAGAAACCCCCGCAGCCTTCCCTCCACCCTGCTCGCTGGGCCCGCAGGCTAGCTCGCTCACTCGCTGCTCACCGGAGTCTGCTGCCATCTCCGCGCCCCCCCCTCCCCGTCCTTCAGCCAGGAGGGAGCCTGCATGCCTGTCTAGACCGATCTATCACCGGCACACCAACAACACCCGCGAGAGCGCGGAGACCCTGCCCAGGTCCCCCGGCCCGCACGGTTCACAGCGGACAGAACCCGGGAAGCGTGACGCCTGCAGGGTGGGGGTGGGGAGCCTACAGGCGCTAGCAGCCCCCAAAGCACCACAGGTCCACACCGGCCCCCCGCGCTCCCACCAGGCCGGCTGCCGGGGCACAGTCACAGCTCTGCGCGCTGGGCAGTCCTATTTTTATCTTGTCTAATCCCAAACTGGGCGGGGAGCACAGGCGTCGTGCTTAGAGAACAAGAGATAGGCGAGGGAGGCTGGGAGGAGCAGCCAAGGAGCGACGCGA
>NW_007873713.1:0-579 GCF_000696425.1 Galeopterus variegatus
AAAACTCTTGAGAAGTTCCTTCTTAATCAAAACATCATGTTATATTTAATGACTTTTCTTCCTAGGAAGAAAGGACTGAGTCTAATTCAAGAAAGTACTCCTGTGGTTGCCTCAGTGGGGCCTCCAAAGATTAATAAAACATAAGCCCTGTGTGCAGGAAGTTTGTTTTAGTAAAGGACATTGTATATACAGAAAGTGAATAAATAATGTTAATTGTCTAATAACTCTGTATTTTCAGGAATATGAGTCTTTTAATATGTTTTATACTTTGAAGACAAATCAGCCTTGAAAAGGCTATGATATTTTAAATGAATCCAACTTACTTTTTAGGGGAAAAAAGTCAACTTCTAAATGTCAAAGTCCTGTAAACAAATGATCTAAAAGCTGAAGTAGGACAAGTGCTGGGTGTGAGGATTGAGTTAAAAAAAAATGAAAATTTTTGTATAGATAATACATGCGTATATAACAAATTCGAAAAGTACAACAGGATGTGCAGTGAAAGGAAGTCTTGTCCCACCCCCACTCCTGCACCTGGCCATCCAGTTCTCCTCCTTAGTGGCAACTACTAATACCATTTTC
>NW_007873714.1:0-579 GCF_000696425.1 Galeopterus variegatus
CAAGGTTGCTGGCTCAAGGACAGACTAGTTACTAATTGTTATGTAAAGATACTGAGAAATTTCTGGAGGGAGAAGGAATATTTGCTAAGATCAAGCTTTTGTTGATAGGACCACTTAATTGCCTTACTGGAATGTCATCTGGCTTGTTTCACTGAAAGTTACCAGCCTATATTGTTAAACTATAACCCCACCTATGTTCTCTTCCTGTAACTTCCTGGTCTGGAAAATAAATGCAGGAAGAGAACCCCAATTTGGGGTTAATTTCCCAAGGAAGGGATGTCTCTCACTTGAGGGTTCCAGGGGAGATTAACCACTTCGGGGACTCTCACTGTTCAGAAAAGATGGGCTTTAAGTAATCCTTTGCAGCCCCGTCACCCAGGGGAGGTGGAGTGACAAATCCATGGGGGGCAAAGCAACACATGAGGAAAAATGAGAAGAGCAAAGAAGGCTGTCTGGAGTAAGAGACACCTGAGAAAAACCAAGACTTTGCTATCACTGATGCTGAGAGGTTTTGAAGTAAAAAAATTATTTAAAGATGTCAAAGAACCAGGAGTTTAATCTTTAAATCAAATAACTCTG
>NW_007873715.1:0-579 GCF_000696425.1 Galeopterus variegatus
TTTTAAATGAATTTCTTCCCATCATGACCCACTGCCCAATCTTTCTTCAAAAGTCACAGGAAAAATGAGGGTACTGAAAGTTGGAGTCTCCAAGTAAATGTGGATTCAAGAAAGCTGAGCAGGAGGCAGAAGACTTGCTCCAGACTGCTGTCAGCGAGGGCTTGGCTTTGCGGCTCTCAAGAGGGGAACAGTGGCTGTGGTTGTGTTGGAGGGGAAAGCAGGCTCGGTCAGCAATGGATGTGCTTGACTGGCAGCAGAAGTAAGAGTCCTGCCTCTTGAGTAGTGACCCCAGTTGCTCTTTATAAACAAAGTTTGCCTTACTTGAAGCCAAGATTTGTTCATGGTTCTGATCCAGCCAATTTCTTTTATGTGCACCAAACTCCCCTTTTCATAAAATCTTAGGCTCCTAAGACTTGAAAGAGTACTATGCATCATCCCTCCCATTTCTATGCTGAATTTTACGTACATTACCAGTAACAGAGTCTTTTCTCAAATAATTGAGAGTTGTCATCAAATTCTATTTGTAAGATAGCTCTTCTTGAAAGGGAACCAAATCTACCTCTGCTGTCATTTTCATCC
>NW_007873716.1:0-579 GCF_000696425.1 Galeopterus variegatus
CTGAGATGAAAGAGAAAAAGGTGTGAATGGGAATGACGAAGTGTGTGTGTGTGTGTGTGTGCGCGCGAGTGCGTGTGCACGTTAGGAAGAGGTGAGAAGAAATTAATACCTGATGCAGAATTATGTAAATTATGAAAAACAAACAAACAAACAAACAAAACAACAACAAAGAAGGCACCTCCTCTGGGTGGACTGACTGTCAAAGGATGTTCTCTCCCATCAGGCAAATTATGCAAACTGAGGAAGCCCTGTACCTCAGGCCAGGCTGGATTTCATTTTCCATTCTGTCCCTCAGTCAGTTGTCTTTGTGCAGTGCACAAGCTGCCCACCCGAATGGAGCAGGCTTCCTGGAGAGCTCTAATTTATTTTCGAATTTAAAAATGTGGATCTGCTAACTAGGGTAAAGAAATTGATAGAAAGAGATTAAAGGAAAACCATACACATTATATTGCATATTTTCTGTTTCAAAAAGGGGGAAATAAAATGCAGAGTTAGAATTTATGAAAATAATAAAGAGGTTTCAGTACATAGAATTCTACAGAGTGCTATATGGAAAATATGAATGTGTAAGTGTAAGGA
>NW_007873717.1:0-579 GCF_000696425.1 Galeopterus variegatus
AATCTTTCAGTTCCTTGAGTTCTGATACATTCTCTTTTAAAGTATTAACCTCTTTGTAAATTTCCTCCTTATTTCCTGGAGTTTTTTCCCATTTCATTATTTTGCTAACTTATTCTTCTTATATCTCAGTGAATTTCCTTAAGATTGTTGTTTGGAATTTCTTTTTAGTCATTTCAAGGGTTTCCTGTTATATAGAGCCTGGTATTTGATACCTACTGTATTCTTTTGGTAGTTTCATATTTTCTTGGATTTTGGTATTTCTAGTATCTCTACATTGATGTCTGGTCATCTGGTTGAGCAGTTGCTTCCTCTGTTGCTCTGGGATGAGCTTTGAGGACAGAGAAGTCCTCTGCTTTTTCCTGTCTCGCTAGTGAATCTCCTCATGTCAATGCAGTCAAGAGTTTGGCAGGCCACCTGCTGTGGTGTCAAGCCACTTTTGCGGCAGCTGTGGCTGTGATAGTGGCTGTGGTGGGCCACATGTATGGAAGTGGTGTTTTCAGCATGCTCTCTTTCCTGTTTCTGGGCAGGGGGTGCTTCACTCAGTTCCTACCTAGGACTCTGGTCATGCTCTCTTGCCTG
>NW_007873718.1:0-579 GCF_000696425.1 Galeopterus variegatus
GAAAAGATAAACTGTGTATATTATCACTTTAAAGGAACAAGAAATTTTTCAGTTCTTCACTCCATGCCTTGAATACTTTTTTATTTATTTAATTTTTCCTTTCTTCTTTGTTATCTTTTGACAAAATGCAGTGGGATAGCATTTTTTAAGCCAAAGAGACCTAAGTCCATTCCATGTAAGCTACTTATTAAATGTTTGACCTGGGGCTGGCCAGTTAGTTCAGTTGGTTAGAGCACAGTGCTGATAACAAGATCCAGGGTTCGATCCCTGTACCAGCCAGCTGCCAAAAAAAAAAAAAAATACACACACATATGTATATATATTTTTATACATATATACTTTTACACAACACATACACTTTTGCATATGTATAAATATATGTACATATATACACATATGTGTATGTGTGTGTATATGTATACTTGGAGGGGTAGCTGGCTGGTACAGGGATCGAACCCTGGACTTTGGTGTTATCACCACCATGCTGATATGTTTGTGTTTATGTACACATATATGTGTGTGTATACATATAGATATGTAAATGTTGAACCTAAACAAATTTCTCAAATTTCCTCATCT
>NW_007873719.1:0-579 GCF_000696425.1 Galeopterus variegatus
AAAAAAAAAAAAAATCAACAGGCAGGCCATCAGGAAGGACATACTTGGTCTGGGCATAGGCTAAAACTGCTTTCCATAGGTAGAATTTATTCTTCGTTAGGGAAGCCTCAACTCCGCTTTTAAAGCCTTTCCACTGAACGAATCAGATTCACCCAGATTATGTAGGATTATATTTCTAACTTAAACTGATTATGATTCACTGATGATGGAGTTTAATCACATTTACAAAATATCTTCATAGAAACACCTAGATTAGCGTTTGATTGAGTAACTGGGAATTGTGGTCTAGACAAGTTGAAGCATTGACCATCACAATAGAAAAGAGGAATTGCATATAGTTTGTATTCAGAGGTCAGAAAATGAAGAATTTGTATTCTCTGCTAAGGAGTTTGGGTTGTAACCTGTGAATGATGAGGAGATGCTAAAAAATTTTAGGCAAGAAAATTGCCAATATTTGAAGACATTTTATAATGATAACTCTAGGCCCATAGTAAGTAATGACATGAGACTTCTCTAATAAGGAACTTGAAAAACAGATATGAGAGACATCAGAATAGAAGTGGTAGGAGGTGCATGCCA
>NW_007873720.1:0-579 GCF_000696425.1 Galeopterus variegatus
TAAAAAGATGGAATGACATTCCATGTTCATGGATTGGAAAAAATAATGCTGTGAAAATGTCCATACTACCCAAAGCAATCTGCAGATTCAATGTATTCCTTGTCAAAATACCAACAACATTCTTCACAAAAATTTTTTTTAAAAATCCTAAAATACATATGGAACAACAAAAGACCCTGAATAGCCAAAGCAATCCTAAGCAAAAAAAAAAAGTAAAGCCAGAGGCATTACAATACCTGACTTCAAATTATATTACAAAGCTATAGTTACCAAAACAGCATGGTACTGACACAAAAACAGTCACGTGGATCAATGGAACAGAGTAGAGAACCCAGAAATCAACCCACATACTTATAGCCAATTGATCTCCAACAAAGGTACCAAGAACATACATTGGGGAAAGAACAGCCTCTTCAGCAAATTGTGCTGAGAAAACTGGATATCCATGTGTAGAAGAATAAAACTAGACCCATACATGTCACCATGTACCAAAATCAACTCAAATGGATTAAAGACTTAGGTATAAAACCTGAAACTAAAACTCCTAGAAGAAATCATAGGGGAAACACTTCAGGATGT
>NW_007873721.1:0-579 GCF_000696425.1 Galeopterus variegatus
CGGAGAGAAGTGTGGGAAGTGCGGGCTGCCGGGGGGGATGCCGTAGGCTGAGAAGGTGGCATTGATCCCAGTCATAAAGCTGACAATGAAGTTAGCCATGTGGATATCTGGGGACAGAGCATTCCAGGTGGAGGGAACAGCCAGTGCAAAGGCCCCGAGGCAGGGGTGTGGCTGGAGCAGAAAGCATGAGGGTGGAGCAGAGAGCATGAGGGGAGCAAGGGCAAGCGCGTGGAGGAGACGGGCCAGACCCGGATAGTGCAGAGCCTGAAGGCCACTGTAAGCAGCCTCTGGAGAGCCCTGAGCATATGACCGCCATGTCTCGCTCCCTGTGCAGAACGCGCTATGGGGGTAGGAAGCAGTGGGAGTAGGGGGAGGTGGAGGGAAGGGGGATCCCACTCTGGGCAAATTCATAGAGAGAGGAAGTAGCACAAGGCTTCAGTGTAGGGCCATGAGGTGACTAGAGCATGGGTGCTGAGTCATGTGGGCCTGGGTTTGAGTCTGGCCTCCGTCGCTGACAAACTGTGTGGCCTTGGTCAAGTCACTGCCTTCCCTGTGCCTCTTTGCAAAATGAAGGATTCA
>NW_007873722.1:0-579 GCF_000696425.1 Galeopterus variegatus
TTCCACTGCACTCTCCGATGGAGAAGATCTCTGCCCACATTCTGCCACCAGCATCTCCTGCTCATTAAATGTGGGGCCCTTCCTCCTTATGGAGGGGAGAGCGTCCTTCTTCTGGCTGGGTCTGAGCTATAAAGGAGAATCAGAAATAGGGTTGAGAAACGTGTTCTGCCTTATTTCTCAGTGTCTGTTTACCTTTCCAGGGGTTATCATTACATTTACTGATAATTTCTTGTGTGGGCTCGGCACTTTGCAATGTCATCTCTAATTTTTATGGAGTTCTGCAGTTGTATAGGTTTTTAATCCTAGACCTACTATTCCTAGTTGCTATTACCTTGACCAAGTTACTTCACCTCTCTGAGTCTCAGTTTTCTCATCTATAAGATGGAGACATGAAAATAGGTACTACCTCATAGTATTATTATAAGAATTAAACAAGATAACACCTTCAAGGCTCTCTGCCTGATGGCATAGTAACAATAGTAATAATAACAAAAATGATGATAATATGAGGGTACTTCAAAAAGTTAGCAGAAAAATAGGGTTATAAGATAAAATCTTTCCGTAAAATTTTTGATGTAT
>NW_007873723.1:0-579 GCF_000696425.1 Galeopterus variegatus
TGGCCATCACATCTTGGGCATGAGTGGTGATGTCACCTTTATATACCATGAATATTTATAATCAATTTTTAAAAAAGGATATTCTGATGTATTATAAAAGAGAAAAAATGAAAAAGAAAGAAAAATAAAAAAGCAGAATATGACATACCATTGTCATAATTTATCTCACTTTTGTAGACACATAAAAGATTAAGAATTTATGTTACATTTATAGTTATCTTAGGAACTTATTTGGATTTACAGAATTTAACTGGATTTACATGAATTCTTGTACTTCTATGAATAGATTCTTCAGTTTCCGAAAGGATGGTGGCACTTTCCTATACTTTACTTCTCTTGTTTCCAGTAGCATACTCTTTGAATTTAAAAGTGTATTTCACATATTTTTTTGAACTAGAACCAGACAGGTCCTTGGAGACAAAGGTTTTATTTAATAGATCAACACAGTGAAGACCAGAAAGCTTAAATAACTTGTTCAAGATCACACGGCCAATTAGAGGCAGATAAAGAACTATAATCTAAACTTTTGGTCTCCAGTTCACCTTATTTTTCAATATTCCACAAGAAATGTCCAATCTT
>NW_007873724.1:0-579 GCF_000696425.1 Galeopterus variegatus
CCCAGGAATCTGCGACCCAAGTGTTTTTGATGAACCCTGGATACACTGCATGCCAGGTGTTTCTGATGAACTCTGAGAAATATAGTCCTGTAGAATGTATAAAGCATTTTAAATAGAGAATCTCAGTTAATCCTCTTATCAGATAGGGGGTTTTTTTAATCCCCTTGAGTAACTTCATGATCTCACGGATGTAAGTATCAGTATAGGCAGGGACTTAGAAATCCAGCTATCCAAAACAACCCTTTTTTCTTTCCAGTATGCCATGATAAGGGCTGGGTCTGTTATGGTGAGATTGGGCCCCAACTCCAGAGGATACTGCCCAGGATTTTTTAAATTTCCCAGATGCCTTAGGGCCACCATGACCTTACAGTTCATCAGCCTTTATTTTGAGGGGAGTAATCATTACCAAATTCCTCACAAAACCTGGTTTCCCTGGAAAGAGGGAGAGAGTTGACCACAGAAGTGAATGTTCCTGAGCTCGGCTCCCCAAGCAGGTAGTTGGTAAAGCCACAGCTATACATAGAGCACCCCATGCCTGGGAGTGAAAGAACTGGCAGCAGCCACTGTCCTGCTTCCTGT
>NW_007873725.1:0-579 GCF_000696425.1 Galeopterus variegatus
CGGGAACCGGTCTCCACATGGGATCCGAACCCTCAGCGGGAGCGCCTCCACGCTCCCAAGCAGTGCACTCTCCAGTGCGCCACCGGGCCGGCCCGATTTAAAGGTTTTTAAGCTTCACAAAGAGGAGACTGTAGAGGATAATCTTCAATTGTGCATATATATGTGCATATATATTGTGCATATATATATATGTGTGTGATTGTATATATATACACATATAATTATTGACTCATCTTAATTCTCCAGTTCATGTCCTGCTTCCACTCCCTATCAATGTGAAATTTTACACTGTGAAAGGGGGTAGAATTGGAATACTTTGAAACATTTTAAGGAGATTTTTTTTTTCTTATTAGTTACATAATTTTAGGTCAAGATGTAGCTCTTTGAGTTGAGACAACTGAAATGTTTTATTGCCATTCCTAATGGGGCTCCTTGACCTCATGAGAACAACAAAATCTCCCAAACTGCTACCAGACATCTTAGTCTTTCTTTCTATTTCTGCATAGTTGTGGACACATGTGCCAAAAGCCACATAGAAACTTGAACAGGGAAGTTTTAATATAAAAAAATTACAAACTT
>NW_007873726.1:0-579 GCF_000696425.1 Galeopterus variegatus
GCATGTGCAGGGGGTGGGTTACATGGGGAGAGACCAGAAGGTCAGGGCATTTCAGAATCCAACTCCAGACAGAAGCAGCGGAGAAGGTTTTTTAAGGCTGCTTCATGGTTTCCAAGCATGTGCCTTTCTTTCCAGCATGGACTGTCCTTAATTTAGAAATAATTTAAGGAAAAGACTCCTACAATCTACATGATAGTGACTTACTGACTTACTGACTTACTAAGTCCATCTTTTTAATTTTGGATTCATCTCAGGCCAGATTTCCTATGAGAGAAGAGACATAAAATAAATGTTTCCTATTTAAATTGTCTGGATAATCTCATTTATAATAATAGATAATCTTTATTGAGCACTGATGACCTTCCAGACGCAAGGCTCAGCACTCTGCAGGTCTGTAAAACTCACAGTGAGTCTGTGAAGTTGGTTCTGTAGTTAGCCCCATTTTACAGATGAGGAAACTGAGACAGACATATCCCAAGAACCACTTCTCTGCTGCTTCATTTCAACTGGTTTTTCACTAAGTAAATAAAGTTTTGACAAGATAGATGCTGACTTTCTATGCTCTGAATTTAATTTTTG
>NW_007873727.1:0-579 GCF_000696425.1 Galeopterus variegatus
CAAAGTATAATACAATTATATAAAGATAAAATATAAATAGTCCACAAATAGATATCAATAACCTTTACAAAGCATTGTCTTGATAAATGTAGTTAGATGATGTTTCAATCTGAGTCAAAGATTAGTCTCAAGATTAGCATTTCTTCTACTACTAATGAGAGAGAATCCAAACTTTCCGTGAAGAGGAACAAAGTCCCACATTTCTTGGTTTGTCTCAGGAAGTCCAATGCTCCTTAGATTTGGAGGAATCGACCATGACTGCTGTGTCCGGCATGTGCAGCTGGAGGGGCTCCAGCCCAGGGAGGGGATCCCCTGGATCTGCGGGCCGCAGTGACACTTGCATGGAGTCGAGGTGGTGAATGCAGCCTGGCAGCTTGGGAGGCCTGAGTGGAGGGGAGGGGTCGGTGCTGCCTTAAGACCTGGTCCCTCTCCTCTGGAGCATGCGCGTGAGGGAGGGCCGACCTTAACTGTGTCGGATGCCTAGCTCGCTCCCACAGCGAAAATCTGTCTGCGGAAGTGGAACTTGATCCATCCGGTTCTAAGATGGCGACGGGTCTGGAGCGGCCGTGACAGGAGACA
>NW_007873728.1:0-579 GCF_000696425.1 Galeopterus variegatus
AGGTGGCAGTTACTGTAAAATTTGAGTATCGCTTTTTTAGAGTCTTCCTCCTTGACCTCTTATGACATCATCCTTTTCTACTTTGCTGAATTCCTTTTGACCATTTTCTTCTCCTACATGGGCTCCTCTTCCTCTGCCGTCTCCATAAGAGAAGTGATGGAGTTTGGATGTGTTGTCCCCTCCAAAACTCATGTGGAAATTTGATCTCCAATGTGGCAGTGCTGGAAACTGATTGAGTCGTGGGAGTGGATCCCTCATGAAGGGATTAATGTTTTCCCTGGGGGACGGGGGAGTAATGAGTGAGTTCTCGCCCTATTAGTTCCTGCAAGAGCTTGTTGTTTATAGGACCCTGGCACCTTCTCTCTCTCTTGCTTGCTTCCTCTCTCACCATGTGACCTGCCTGTACCCATCAGCTGCCTGCCGCTTTTCTGCTATGAGTAGAAGCAGCCTGAGGCCTGTGCCAGATGCAGCTATCCCAGAATCGCCAGCCACCAAAAAATAAACATCACCACAACCTCACAGCCTTCTCTAGCCACAGCTCTCCCTCCTTTATTCACTGCAAGCTTTTCCAATAAGTCT
>NW_007873729.1:0-579 GCF_000696425.1 Galeopterus variegatus
GCTGCACATGATGCCTTCCCCAGAGAATCAGCAGCAAAACAGCAATTTAGCTCAACTGCAGGTTGCAAGTGCAGGTTCCCTTAGGAAGTTCCCCCATTTTGGAAGTAACCAAAAGGCAACAGATTAGTTCCAGTGCAGAGTTTAAGTGGTGGGAACAGAGAATAATCCAACACAGAACTGAAAGAAAAAATAAAATACCCACAGACAAAGTTTGATATTAACCAGTAAAGTTCTAACACCACCAAAGAACACCTATAAAACCTAGGAGGACTGGAAGCATCGTGGGCTCCCAAGCCAGGGAGAGTGGAGAGCCATGGGCCTCAGCCATGCCTACCTCCCCGCACCGCACCTAGCCCAGCAATGAACAAGCTGCCGCTGGAAGCCCCTTGGTCTCCTCTGCCAGAATGAGGGAGTTGCCACAGGCCTTGATCATGCTCCCTCCTTCCTCTTTTTCCCACCCTTTTTCCCTCCTCCTTTCACTCTCCCTCTCTCCCACAACATCTTAGAATGAGGCCTGGAGCCAGGGGAAGCTGAAACCAGCTGCAACTTGGCAAGCTGCCACCACTGCCCCAGGGCTCC
>NW_007873730.1:0-579 GCF_000696425.1 Galeopterus variegatus
CTGAGTCTGCAGGACCCCAGGGCATTAAAAAGAGTATGAATTTATCTCATACTTAAATAGATTCTATCTACCCCCCCCACACACACACAAAGGCATTCAACGATTCTTCTAGTATATTTTGACTTTATCAAAAACAGATGCTAATTTTTTCCCCAATCTGATTCTTTAGTAAGTAAATGCAAACCATCAGTAAGTGTCAGTTAACAGTATCTTGGTTTCTTTCCTTGTGACATGGACTCCTTTCCAGGATAACTTGCATTTAAAACAAATGGGGTACTGTATTGTATACTAGAAGTTTGCTAAGAGAATAGGTCTTAAGTGCTTTCAACACACACACACACACACACACCTATGTGAGGTGATAGATATGTTAGCCGGCTTGAGAGTGACAATCATTTCACCATGTGTATATCAAAACAGGTGGTACACCTTAAATATATACAGCTTCTACTTGTCAGTAATACCACAATAAAGCTGAAAAAAAGTAAAAAAGAAAAAAAAATAGTTGAAACATAAAAAAAAAAAAAATAGTGAACTAAAATAAAAGGGGATTGAATGGAGAAAGTTCATAATCTTTCA
>NW_007873731.1:0-579 GCF_000696425.1 Galeopterus variegatus
AATTCACAGAAGCAAAAGGGAGTTTTTCAGACTTTCACAGGCCATAAAATTAGGAGGATTCAGTATAATATCAGATACCTGAATAGCAGGGAGGCCAAATGATATTTTAGTTGTACTATTAACTTCCACATGTTATCAAATGTGCCAATGAGAGTTCAAGACCTACAATTTTCAGTGATAGTCACGATTTTGGAAAAATTCTTTGTTAGCCCTGATAAATCATGAGAACATCCCAAGTATTTCAACATAATTGTGTATCCCAATTTTTAATTGCAGCCAAGAAAATCTAGCACCTAAAATAGCATTCAGAGAGTGTGTTCAGCTCTTTCTGGGCAAGATTAGACGTGTTTAAGTTGGAGAAGGTGAACCTTCAAATGAGCTTTTAAGTACTCCAGTCCCCTTTTCTGTTCAGGAATTGTGAAAGGCAGGTTTGGCTTCTGTATTTGTTTGTTTGAAATTAGACTGAGAAATGACATTGTTTAACCAGTTTATTGAACCGTTGGACACTGAAGGTGCAGCAGGAATCAATTTTACTTTTTATCACCACTGCCTCCCTTTAAAACTTCGATATATTAATTC
>NW_007873732.1:0-579 GCF_000696425.1 Galeopterus variegatus
AATGAATGAATGAATGAATGAATGAATGAATGAATGAATGAATGAATGAATGAGTGAATGAATGAAAACAGAATGAAGTGATGGATTAGTGACCCTCATGGAACACCTGTGAGAACGCCAGCATTTTTGGAGGGTGGGGGACGAAACAAAACTGAGAATGAGTGGGTGGAGTGGTGAGAGGACAGCTGGGAGAGAGAAGTGTCACAGAAACGAGACAAAATGCCGTGCTTTTACAGCTCTGAGCCTGCACACACCGCTCCCTTAGCCTGCAATGCTTTTCTTCCCCGGGCAAACCACCCCTCAAAACCCAACTCAGAAGTCACATCCTCTTGGAAACTTTCTAACTCTCCCAGGCATAGGTGATGGTTCTGATCACATCTTGTTTGTATATCTCATTGCAAGTACCTTGAGGCACTGCAATTATTTATTGGTGGGTCTCTCTCTTCCCTATTCAATGATGAGCTGTTTTATGTAGACCAGATTATCTTTGTATGTCCCCAAATTCTAGATACAAGTAGGCACTCAATGTGCATTAATTAAATGGCTAAATATATCATACAAGTATGTCTTAACCTCAGT
>NW_007873733.1:0-579 GCF_000696425.1 Galeopterus variegatus
AGGGGGCGGGCGAGCGGGCGGGCTGGGGGTGTCGCCCTCCGGACTCATCCATCTTCCTCAAATTACGCTTCACTTCCTCCCTCCGCCCGCCGCTGCCGCGCCCGGCTCCCGCTCCCTCTGCAGAGCCCGTTCCCAGCGGCCCGGCTGGCCGGCCCGGGACCCCTGCCCACCCCTCGCGGCCCAACCAACTATTATTAATGGAGATTGATGAGGCCGGACACGCCGCTTTGTGAAAGTTTGCTGCCTACGAGAAGGCGGTGGCGGCAGCTGCTTGGCCGGTCCCCTTCCCTCCACTTCCCTCCACCCAGCCCGCCCAGACTCAGCCCACCGGGCCCGGGCTCGACCCGGCTCGGAGAGCTAGCAGGAGGCGGCATGGACTGGGCGCGGAGCGGCCGGCGAGGAGGGCGCCCCGGGAGGGGCGGGCGCAGAGCCCGACTACAGCGCCCCTCAACTCCAGCCCCGGGCCGCCACCCTCCATCGGACCCGAGGCTGTCCCCCGGCGTGTCTCCCCCTCCCCGGCCCCTGGAGCGGACGACGTGACTGCCCCCAGAGCAAGCCCTGGCGCGGCGGGGGGGGGGG
>NW_007873734.1:0-579 GCF_000696425.1 Galeopterus variegatus
TATCAACCTGACACCCCTTCACAATACAATATCTAGAAATGCAAAATAAAGTTAAACTTCACCACTGTTAATACAACCTACTGCCCTTATATAAGACAAGAAGCATGGACTGCCCCAATAATTACCCTATGTCTTTCTCAGGTCCTTGTACCCTAAATGACACCCACTTGCAGCCTGTTACAAACACCTCTGTCAGGTGTTTGATATATGCCAAAGATAAACGTGGTGTGCAGAAAGGATGTGCTTACCCCTAGTTGTCTGGAATATAGGTTTTGATATCCCCAAGTTGGACTTAAAACTTTGTGGATTAAGGACATTATTCCCTAATCAGGAGGGCTGCTTTCCCAAACTGTAACAGTTCTAGTTCCTCTAGTTGCGTATCTCAAATACTCAAAGAATTCGATACAAGTTGTCTCTAAATGGTCCCCACTCCATCAGGATATGTCTTCTTGTGTGCAGAGTCCTCAAATTGGCCACTAAGAAATTGGTCCTGAAATTTTGTATACCCAAAAGGAAAATTTTTTTTATCCTTCAAAGCAGGGCTTACTCATGCACAGATAGTGTGATATCTGCAAGACA
>NW_007873735.1:0-579 GCF_000696425.1 Galeopterus variegatus
CCTCTAAATTCTTTTGGCTCCTAACCCTTTGCATCCTTCCCTTGTTTTTCCTCCTACCTCGATGCTCCACCTTACCTGGAACATGGAGATTCCAGGTCCGCAGGGACGATGCAGTCCTCAGCGTATCAGACTGGTCCCCGAGTGACTCATGTGTCTCCCACTTCACGAGAAACTTTTCGTGGCCACCCCCTCCCTGTCAATGCAGCCTGCACTGTTTCCACACATGTCTCTTCGCTTTCCTCTAATCCCACCTCAGTGGGGACTGTCAGCCTTGTGCGGGGCCTGCCCACACTCTGCCTCACTAACACCAAACGCTGCCACTCACGTACCCCCTCATCATCCATGCCCTAAAACCGGAATATATTTCCTTTGTAAAACTATGTTTTCCTGTTGCCTGCCCCCCAATGTGATTTCTTTCACATTCTTTTGGCTGGTCCCTGACATCACCCTCCAGACAGATGGAGGGATGGAGACGGGACTGGGACTAACTTTGGTCCCCCCTAGAGAAGTGCCCCCGCTCCCGTAGGGCACTAATTGTACCTTTTAATTGGGGCGGGGGTCCTTCCTGCAACTGGGGCT
>NW_007873736.1:0-579 GCF_000696425.1 Galeopterus variegatus
AATCTCAAATGCACAAGCACGGGATTTGTGCCTTTCTAGTAACCATGGACAAAGCTTGCATGACAGTAAACTGACCTGACACAGTTAGGCATCCCCAAGTACTCAGGCATCACCGTTAGATATATAGCAAATAAAAGAAGATTGATGAGTCCATTGCTTCTTGGTATGGCAGGACACTCCTGAGAAGATGAAGTTTCCTTCTTAGTTTCAATATCACATGAGAGGGTCAGTGGTGTACTGAGAATAGCGAGAAGCTTGTCTGAGTTATTCAGTAACCAGTGCAGGGAAGCAAATGAAAAACAACACTTCACCTCTCAAAACAAACAAGCAAACGAAACCCAATAATATTAAAAATGTTTGTCTAGAGAGAAAAAGAGCAAGAAGCTTGAGTAAAATGTCCTTAAATATTTGATATAATTTTTAATTTCTCTGAACTCCAGATATAAAGTTAGACCCATTTGCATCAGAAAAGCACTTGAGAATACAATACGAACAATACTATTTCAAACTGTCGAACACAGAATTGACTCTGATAGTTCCTTTCATAACAATTGTCAGTGACAGGGTTTGAAGAGAAAT
>NW_007873737.1:0-579 GCF_000696425.1 Galeopterus variegatus
TGGCACAGTGGACCCAGCAGAGGAAATAATCAGTGAACTTAAAGGCAGGCCAAGAGAAATTTTGTAAATTCAAACCAAAAGAAAAAATATTTTAAAAGAAATTTTTAAAAAATAGAGATTACAAAATCTGCAAGGCACCATCAAACTATCTAACATAAATGGAATTAGAGATCCAGGAAGTGTAGAAAGACAGCGAGACGAAGAAATATTTGAAGAGGTAATACAAATCTTAAGCAGTAAAAATACAATGAAACTGGACCTTGATAAATTATAGTCAGTTTTCTGAAAGTAAAAGTAAACTCTTGAAAGCAGCCAAAGAAGAAAACACATTAGATACAAAAGAACAGTGATAAAAATGGTTAACTTCTAGTCAAATCTAGTGGTGAGAAAGGGCCAAGGAATGACATCTTTAAAGTGCTGACAGTAGACAAAAACAGTAATAGCAACTTGAATTAGAATTATATATGCATTAAAGATATACTTTTAAATAAAAGCAAATAATTTTGTTTTCAAGCAGACAAATATTGAAGGAATTTAGCAGTACAAGATGCTACAAAAAGAGGTTGTTTTAGGCTGAAC
>NW_007873738.1:0-579 GCF_000696425.1 Galeopterus variegatus
AATAAAGTTACAAGATGTAGCAAATAAAAATACAGCATGACCAGGCACAAATAAACTAGTACTTCTTCTAGTATAAGTATGTCCCCTGCAATATTTCGGATGTACTAATACCAAAAAAAAATTACTGTCGATCTAAAGTTCCAATCTAACTGGACATTCTGCATTTTATTTGGCAGCCCTAAGTAGAGGAACTTCTATAGTTTGCTCGAATAAAACTGGACATTTTTGCCCACCCAAGAAGAAATACTTCAGAAAGCCTTCAAAAGTAATGTATTATAAATACACCAGAGCCCTCTTTTTAAAAATTCCCTTTACCCACCTCTGCTCTGCGGATCTGCTCATCTTGGCTCTCATCTAACCCAAAACAATGCCAGCCCCTTGGGCGCTTCCACATTTCCCCCACCCTCCCTCACCTTCTTCCAACCACTAACATTCTTGCCTTCCCTCTGCCCAGCCCAGGCTGCAACACTACCTTTCCTACCTGTGCTAAGCTAAGCCCTTTCTTCCACCTTTCAATTCTCCTGCAGAATACAACAAAGGACTGGAAATCTAGCAGAATAAATGAGAATGCTTCTTAAA
>NW_007873739.1:0-579 GCF_000696425.1 Galeopterus variegatus
GGGAGCGCCGCTGCGCTTCCCAAGCGGCGCACTGTAGCAGTGCGCCACCGGGCCAGCCCCGTGATAGTACTCTTAAGACAATAAGAGAAGCCGGTCTTTGAGCTGCTTGCTGATAACACCCTTTTAAACAAAAGGCACTACAGAATCAAGTTTAAGTAGTGTTAGGATCTGAAAATATTGGTTGCCTTTACAATGTTTTAATTGTTTTTTAGTTTCAGAGGACTAATTTTCATCAGCCTTGTACATATTCTTACTGAAGTAAACTTGTGACATTTGTGATGTGGCAAAAGTTACACTCAGGTTTATTTTCAAAGCTATCCTAGTTTTTTTAAAAAAATAATCTTTAAATTAGCTGATATAATTATTAATTCATCAATTTCAATTGATAATTGACTTAATTATCCATTGATAATTGGTGTGGGTGTGGGATAATACTGTAGGCTTGGTAGAAATTTAAGGTTCTTGAAACACACAGAAGCCCGAAACCTGTTATAATCTTTAGTGAGAACTACAGCTGTACTGTCCCTTATCTGATGTTTCCAATTTCTGCCAGGTGTTAGACCCCCTGGGACGGTACCC
>NW_007873740.1:0-579 GCF_000696425.1 Galeopterus variegatus
TGATTTAAAATTTTATATATATATATCTGGACTAATTTCCAGCTTGTTATTTTGTGCTATTAATCTTGCTTTTTGTTTTTTTTCTCCTCCTCCGTTCTTGCCTTCTTTTGGAAATTTGTTTTTCATTTTGTTTTCCCTCTACTGGTTTGGAAATTATTCACTCCATTTATATTAATTTAAAGATAAACATTTACTTTTATTTTTCACACCTTAACAGTCTAAAACAGTATGTAGTCTAAGTTAGTATCTTAACCCCACTTCCCTCAAGTACAAGGATCTAGGAACGTTTTATCACCCATCAGCCCCACCACCTCCAGCATTGGCCAGATATTTCAGTCCATGTTTTTAAGTACAAAAATATGTATTATTACTTTTGTTTTACTTAGTCAATATTTGTTTAGATTTATAAACATGCCATTGTTTTCATTGTTCACAATCCCTTCCTGTATTACAGTGCTTTCCGGAATTATTTTACTCCTCAAAGTAAATCCTTTAGTGAAGGTATCTTTGCAGTAAACTTTTTTTTAATCTAAAAAGAACTCAAAACATTGTTTTTCCGGGTACACTGTTCAAAGTTGA
>NW_007873741.1:0-579 GCF_000696425.1 Galeopterus variegatus
ATCGATCTAAGTAAATTCATCAGAGCGAGATCATCGATCTGAGTAAACTCATCAGAACCAGCTCATCAATGTAAGTAAACTCATCAGACCAAGCTCATTGATCTAAGTAATGTTATCAGAGAAAGCTAATCCATGAAAGTAAACTCATCAGACCAAGCCCTTCGATCTAAGTAAACTCATCAGACCAAGCACATTGATCTAAGTAAACTCATCAGACCAAGCACATCGATCTAAGTAAACTCATCAGACCAAGCTAATCGATCTAAGTAAACTAATCGGACAGAGCTAATTGATCTAACTAAACTCATAAGACTAAGCTGTTCGATATAAGTAAACTCATCAGACTAAGCCCATCGATATATGTAAACTCATCATACGAAGCTAATCGATCCAAGTAAACTCATCAGACCAAGCTTATCGATCAAGCAGAAATAATCAGACCAAGCTAATTGATCTAGGAAAACTAATCTTAACAAGCTTATCAATCTAGGAAAACTAATCAGACCAACCAAGCTAATCAATGTAGGATTACTAATCAGACCTGACTAATCGATCAAGAAAAATTAATCAGAACCAGCA
>NW_007873742.1:0-579 GCF_000696425.1 Galeopterus variegatus
TTGTTGCTCAAATTATTCAAGCTTTGGCCATCATTTCCCACAGGCTAGCATATTTTTCACAGCTATTCAAAGTCCTTGTCTGCTAATGTCAACATCTAAGTCATCTGTGGATCTATTTTATTGGTTGATTTTTCTCTTGACTCTAGGTCACTTTTTCCTATTTCTTTACATGTCTAGCCATTTTTTATTTTATACTGGATATCATGATAGTACTTTCTAGAGACTTGATTTTATTGTTTCTCTGAAAAGTAATAAGTTTTGTTTTGGCCAGCAGTTAAATTATTGTTGGGCGGTCTTTAACTTGTGGATTCTTGGTTTCATGCTTTGTTTTAGCAGGTCTATTTCAGACTCGTTCCTGATGTAAAGATGCATTCTTCTATCATGAGATATAGAATTTACTCCTAATGTGTGGCCATTCTGGGAATTTATTGGAATGTCTCACACTTGACAGAACTTAGACTCCAAATTCTGTTTTCCCTGCATGGAACTGGTTCTCAAATCTCTGCTCAGCATTCCATCTTTACAGCTGTTGCTTTCCCTTTGGTTTTTTTTTTTTTTTTTTTTTTTTTTTTTTTTTTC
>NW_007873743.1:0-579 GCF_000696425.1 Galeopterus variegatus
TCATAGGAATCTATCCTGTTCAAACCTGTGACTCAGTTCACAAAACTAACCTGTGCATCACGTTCACCCAATGCTATTTTAAAAGATGTATTGACAGCAAATATACATACTGGGGAAGAGACTGCCTTTTCACCAAGTGGTGCTGAGAAAACTGGATACTCATATGTAGGAGAATGAAACTAGATCCGTACCTTCCACTATATACCAAAATCAACTCAAAATGGATTAAAGAATTAAATTTACATCCTGAAACAATAAAACTCCTTAAAGAAAACATAGGGGAGACACTCCAGGAAGTAGAAGTGGGTACAGAATTCATGAATAGGACCCAAAAAGCATAGACAACTAAAGATAAAATAAATAAATGGGATTATATCAAATTAAAAAGCTTCTGCACAGCAAAAGAAACAATCAACAGAGTAAAAAACCAACAGAGTAGGAGAAAATATTTGCAAAATATACATCTGACAAAGGATTATATCCAGAATATAAAAGGAGCTCAAACAACTTTACAGCAAAAAAACAAATGGCCCAATTAAAAAATGGGCAAAGGAGCTGAACAGGCATTTCTCAAAGGAA
>NW_007873744.1:0-579 GCF_000696425.1 Galeopterus variegatus
TCTGAGAAACTGTCATCCCATTGCTTTCACCATATTTTATTTGTTAGAAGTAATTCACTAGGATCAAGCCCACATGCAAAGGGAGGGAATTACACAGGGAATAAACCAGGAGGCAAGGACTACTAAGGGCCATCTAAGAGGCTGCCCATCCTATTGGTTTAACCTCTTTATTTTACAAATGAGGAAACTGAGGCCAAGAGCTCAGGGCTCTCGACTAGAGAGATGTTCAATGTAAACAGTCATTATATTCATTTTAATTAATTAACATTACAAAAATTACATATGTGTTTTAGAAAACAATACTGAGTGACTCTACATGCAATTAATACTCAGAGTTGATTTATCTAGAGAGACTACTTTTAAGGATAACAAGACAAGGAGGCTTATTAAAAGTTTCTTCTCTCTACTATTATAAAAAAAATCAAGAAACTCAATGCATGACAAGGACCCTAAACCTGGAACTGACTCACTAGCTGAAAGATGAATGAGATACTTGAAAAGATGGGACAACATGTTCTCTGTGGCTAGAGGTGACTTCTCACTTTCCTGCCTGATGCTGACACCTCCTCTGGCTCCCCT
>NW_007873745.1:0-579 GCF_000696425.1 Galeopterus variegatus
CCCGTAGCCGGTCCCGGTCCGGTACGGGGGCAACACTGAGGGTTGCGATCCGTTGCCGGTCACAACAAAAAGGAAAAAAAAAAAAGAAATGTAACTTTTTGGTGTGGCACGATGCTTCCCCAAACAAACGTAGGGCCCTGTCAGTGCAGTGGAAAGGCAGAGTGGATAGTGGGTGGGCCAGTAGTAGTGCTGCTGTTCCAGGCAGACCAATCGCACACAACATTCATGATTCTAACTTTGCATGTAAGAATTCACTGTAATGCATGCTTGGACTTCCAAAATGCCTTTATTCTGAGTAGTATATGCCTTCCTAAAAATTATATCTTATTCTCTTAAAGACTGTCTGGAGGTTTTTGGTTTGTTGGCTTTTTACAGATGTTTCCATGCTGAATTTGTGGGACATGGTTTGAACACACAAAGAGTTTTATTCTTTATAGTCAATAGAAAATGGGGCTGGAGGTTAGCTCAGCTGGTTAGAGCATGGTGCTGATAACACCAAGGTCTAGTTTCAATCCCTGTACCAGCCAGCCACAAAGAAAAAAAAATAAAGGAAGGAAGGAAGGAAGGAAAGAAAATGTT
>NW_007873746.1:0-579 GCF_000696425.1 Galeopterus variegatus
AGACTAATCATAAGGGTTGCCAAACAGCTCGCAGCAGCAAGAAGCTAGCTGATGATGGAGAACTCTCCAAATATTAGTCATCTATTGCTGCATAAACAATTACCTCAAAATCTGTGTGGCACAGCTCTGTGCATAAGGAATTCGGAAGCAGCTTACTGGGGGTTGCAGTCACTCCATGCACGCTTGATTGGGGCTGCAGGATTCGTTTTCAAGGTTCCTAGTCCACAGACTGGCGAGTTGGTGCAGGATGTTGACAACAGGCCTCAGTTCTCTGTCATGTGAGTCTCCCCAGAGGGCTGCTCCAGTGTCCTCATTACATGGCAGCTGGCTTGCTCCAGAGTGAGTGACCCGAGAGAACAAGGCAGAAGCCACCACATCTTTTATGACCTAGCCTAAGAAGTCACACACCCTCATCTCCACACTACACTACCTATGCCCAGAGAAATAAATTCCTGGAAGCAAGGATCACTGGGGTCGTACTAGGACAGAATTATGAAAAAATTCAGTCACAGAAAAGATTCGCTAGGCGGCCGTGCCCACACCTGGACTTGAGGGTGCACTGCTATGTGACACTTTGAC
>NW_007873747.1:0-579 GCF_000696425.1 Galeopterus variegatus
ATTCGAGACTACTATAAACAATTATACGCCAAGAAGTTTGAAAATCTGGAGGAAATGGATAAATTTCTGTACACACACAAGCTACCAAAACTGAGCAAGGAAGATGTAGAAAATCTGAACAGACCAATAACAATAAAGGAGATTGAAGCTGTCATGAGAAAGCTCCCAAAAAAGAAAAGCCCAGGACCAGACAGATTCACAGCTGATTTTTACCAAACATTCAAAGAGGAATTGACACCGATTCTTTACAAACTATTCCAAAAGATTGAAACAGACGCAAATCTCCCAAACTCATTCTATGAAGCAAACATCATCCTGTAACCAAGACCAGGTAAAGATATAACCAAAAAAGATATAACCAAGAAAGAAAATTACATGCCGATATCCTTGATGAGTATAGATGTAAAAATCCTCAATAAAATATTACCAAACAGAATACAACCACATATACATAAGATTATTCACCACGATCAAGTTGGATTCATCCCAGGGATGCAAGGCTGGTTCAACATACGCAAAACAATAAATGTGATACACCATATTAATAAAATCAAACAGAAGGACCATATGATCATCTCT
>NW_007873748.1:0-579 GCF_000696425.1 Galeopterus variegatus
TGTCTCTACAAATTTCCCTTTATGAAATTCCAAAATTGCTCAACTAAACTAAAAGGAAAAGAATTTTGTCTACACCTAGGCCTGAAGGCTAGGAGGGGCCTGATGCTAGAGGGAAACCAGAGTGACTGTGGCAGAGAAGTCCCACAGAGAAGGAGATACAAGGATTGGGGACAGCTGTGAGCTCTATTCAGTTTTCATCCCCGACGTCCCTTATGTGGAGTCTGACTCTTTCTTTATCCTCTATGTCAAATAATAGTCTCAGAACATTGCCCAAACTCCTTGAGCCAGCCTTGATGTTCCTTCTGGACCTCGCCCCTGCCCACCTCTCCAGCTGTCATCACGACCTCGTTCACACCACCCCCTCTGGGAAAAGTGGATGGTTTGATGCTTCATGAACTCCCCACCACCCTTCTTTAATACCACACTGTTTCTTCTGTGGGACAAGCTCGCGCCTCACCTGCCCCTCTGTCTGGATTCCTCCTTGGGGTCAGGGTCCACTCGGGAATGCCAACCAGGGATTCCCGTTCTGTAGGAAGCCACTAGCCACTTCCTCGCCTTGCATGGGTGATATGTTCCCCC
>NW_007873749.1:0-579 GCF_000696425.1 Galeopterus variegatus
GGTCCAGTGTTTGCTTATTAAAGGAATTTATCTCATGAAGAAAAGTCCTCTCTATAATTTTTCTTGATGTATATGGACCTCTTTGTTTACCTTTCATTTGTTTATGGGGAAGCAAAAAGAAAAGTAGTTCTTTATTGAAAAATAAACCACCTAATACTCAGCTTCCACATTAGTGAGGCAATAGACTGTATCGGGGAATGCCATGAACTGGAAAGAGTGCCCTGTGTTAAAGGGAATGGCTGCAGACTGATTGTTGCCATGTGGGCATCCTGGAGCAGCATGATAGGTCTTCTGATTTTTCAATATAATCCTGAAATGTGATTAAAAACAGTCTTTTTTGGATATGTCCATTTGCTTGCTGAGCACATGAGGGTGATGGGGGCGCACATCTGAAAGCAGAACCCGGGACAGAGGCATTTGGGGTTAGGAGTGCAGAAGTGGTGGTTAAAGATGCAGCAGGATAGAGACAGAAGCTTGGCTTTTGATGGAAAGGTGTGGAATTCTGGTCTGAGTGACAAATAGGTCAATGAGATTAATAAGCGTACATTGTAGAAAATGCACAAAAGCATAAAGAAAATG
>NW_007873750.1:0-579 GCF_000696425.1 Galeopterus variegatus
ACAGTTTTATTTTCCTGAGTTACTCGTATTGCCTGTCTATTTGAGAATGTTCAGCAGACAACTATTTAGCTTTTCAGATGTCTTTCCAATTTAGACACAGCATTTCAGATACATTGCTTATGTTCTGTTGATAACGTGATTCTCTTAGATGATGTTAGATACTGCTTCCCCCATATACCAATCACCAATATATCACTACATCAAATTATAGACCTTTCTGTAAAATAATGCCAGCTATTTCACGAGTCTGACAAAGTAAAATCAAAGGACACATTTCCTCAATACAACAAATTGTCTCTTTATGCATTACTGAAGCCTGATATTTATTCCAAAATATTTTAGGAATAGTTTATTAATATGCAAAAGATGTTCAAATCTCTTTCCTGTGACAAGAGCATCTACAGCTATTTAGAGTTTAGATTCTTGATTTTCACAGCTAAATGCCCTGATTTAATTTTTTACCATTTATTTTGAAAGCATAAAATTTGTTTATATTCTTTCAATGCCCCTAGAAAAAAATGGCATGTATGTGAATACAGCAAAATATTATGTTTTAGATACATTTATGTATTCATTTTT
>NW_007873751.1:0-579 GCF_000696425.1 Galeopterus variegatus
CACACACATATTAACATAAAGAAAAAATTATAGAGGTAGGAAAATATAAAATTTTTAGAATTCTGACATGGCATTTTAAGGTGACAATGATTTTCCTCACTAAGTCCTGTAGCCTCATTTTCCCAACTCTATCTTTTGATTCTTAGTGAATTTTAAAATTACTGGTTTTATAAGAAAAATAATTTCCACTGGTGTTCATGACATCTCACTTACCTCTTTCTTTTCCTCTATGCCTGTCATCTTGCAGTTTTATTAACAGTGTTCCCTTCCTGCACTCATTCCCAAACTGGTCTTACCCTGGATTTCAGTCCTGTCTA
This sequence comes from Galeopterus variegatus, assembly GCF_000696425.1. NCBI lineage: Eukaryota > Metazoa > Chordata > Mammalia > Dermoptera > Cynocephalidae > Galeopterus > Galeopterus variegatus. Next base: position 318 of record NW_007873751.1, read on the forward strand.
CTACCCCTTGCTTTCACACTTATTAAAAAGGCCCTATGCTTTGCCTCTCTGCAGATATCTCTAGCATGTATCCTCTCTCTATTTCCTCCGACCCTGATCCTGAATTCTCAAAACATTTCTTTTCTGCTCCGAACACATCTCAAAAATTAGGCATTCCAAAATTAAGTTCTGAGAATTATGTTAAAAGCTTCACACTATTCCATTCTTTATTTGCCATCAAGTCCTGTCAAGTAGTCACTTCAAATTCAAACTCAGCTATCTT
>NW_007873752.1:0-579 GCF_000696425.1 Galeopterus variegatus
TTTTTTTTTTTGTCCTTTTTGAGACCGGCCGCACCGCACTCAACCAGTGAGCGCTGTGAGCACACCGGAACCAGTGAGGGCACCGGTCATCCCTATATAGGATCCGAACCCACTGCGGAAGCACTGCTGCGCCCCCAGCGCTGCACTCTCCTGAGTGCGCCACGGGCTCGGCCCCAAAAATATTTTTTAAAGGCCTCTAAAAACTTCCAAAGTTGGAAATATCAGAAACCAAATATAAAATACCTCAGCATAAAATGCTTTAAAAATTAGTATAAAAAATCAGCAGGGAACAAGAGACTATCAAAAGTGACCAAGGAAATTTGAAAACAAACAAAGATATAGAACTTTGAGTAATAAAGATGATACTTTTGAAATTAAAAAATCAGTGGATGAGCTATATAAGTAGATAAGATATAGCTTATGAAAAAGATTTATAATTGATCAATAGACATTACAGAATATAGTCTGAAGATACAATGAGCAAAAATATCAAACATGTAATGGACAGATTGAGATTATATATGTTTAGTTGGAGTCTCTAAGAAACATGATAGAATGTAGAAGCAATTTTTAAACAAA
>NW_007873753.1:0-579 GCF_000696425.1 Galeopterus variegatus
TGAAAAATTTCATAGACAGCTTCGCAGCAAACTCAATCTAGCAAAAGAAAGAGTTAATGAACCTGAAGACAGATATTTGAAAAACAGAATAAAAAAGAGTGAAGAAATCCTATAGAATTCTGGGACATAATCAAGTGAACAAATAGAAGCATTATGAGTGTCCAAGAAGGAGCAGAAAAAGAGAGACATAAAGATTATTTTAAAAAATAATGAGAGGAGGGCCGGCCCGGTGGTGCACTCAGTAGAGTAAAAATAATGAGAGGAGGTCCGGCCCGGTGGCGCACTCGGTAGAGTGCGGTGCTTGGGAGCGTGGCGGCACTCCCGCCAAGGGTTCAGATCCCATATAGAGACCGGTCTGCTCACTGGTTGAGCGCGGTGCGGCGCGACACCGAGGGTTGTGATCCCGTTTCTGGTCACGGTACGGGCGCAACACCGAGGGTTGCGATCCCGTTACCAGTCACGAAAAAAAGACAAAAAGGAAAAAAAATAAAATAAAATAATGAGAGGAAAAAAAATTTTTTTAAATGTCCAAAATGGATATATAAATATTCAAGTACAGAAAATACAAGTTTTCCAATA
>NW_007873754.1:0-579 GCF_000696425.1 Galeopterus variegatus
GTAAGGGGATCTTAACCCTTAACCTTTGACTTGGTGTTGTCAGCACCACACTCTCCCAAGTGAGCCATGGGCCAGCCCCCAAATAATTTAACTTTTCATAGGAAAACAAAGCCACTTAATTTCAGTTAAATATTTTCAGTATATAGGTATGTTTCAGTGCAATTGTAGACAAAAAAATAGAAATTACTCTTCAGATACCATTAAGTAAAACTAAAGTTTGTTTAGTAACACAGGCTGCAAAGGGCAGCATATTCAAGTTGTCATTTAACAATATTTTTTAAAGCCTTTTATTTGCCATGCATTGTGATAAATACTGGGAAAACAAACCTAAACAGTTCTCTTGCTCTCAGGGAACATGGAAAGCAGTCTATTTACTCTTCCTGCATTCCACAAAAACTACTTGTTCATTCTTCTGACTTCCATCCCATTTACTCTAGGTAGTAACCTCACATTCTACCATGCTACCTTACGGTGAAAATAGAAGCCAACAACCTCGAATGTCCTTAAGTTCCTGGCTTCAACCCTTTCTCTCTATATACTAATTGTCTCTGCTGTCTCTCTCTCTCTCTCTCTCTCTCT
>NW_007873755.1:0-579 GCF_000696425.1 Galeopterus variegatus
TAATTTCTATTTTATTTGTGTTTTTGTATTATCCAACTTTACTTCTGACCACTTAGTGCAGTGTAAATGTAAATCTGATCATAACATCAGTAAATGAAAGTTGATGCAAATTCATCTTAAAATATGACTTCTAAAAGTGAGTCTTTCTTTTTACAATTTTCAGAATAGACTTAATTATTAAATATTTTAATTAGCACTAAGAGTTCTGATATTTATCAGCAAGAAGAAAGTAAGTTATTCAGATATGGAGCTCTTCTATACCTTGAAGACCTGGTAAAGGGTAGATATATTGAAAATTTGTGCATATTCTTATTCATTTCTCAGTGGGAATTTCTTGGTATTTTTTCTTTTAGTATGTCATTTTTTTCTTTTGGTAATAGCTTTATTAAGATATAATTCACATACACATAGTTCATATAAATGGAACCATTAACAAGTGGTCTCTTTTGACTGTCAGGGTGGATTTTCTGTTTTAGCAGCTTTGTCCTAAGGATGGGCCACAGACACAGGGTGGGAAAAACTCCCATAAGTAGCACAGTCTTTCCGGTCTGAGGAATGGAGCTAGGGCAATTATGGCTG
>NW_007873756.1:0-579 GCF_000696425.1 Galeopterus variegatus
AAGTGGCTCATCCATTAAAAAACAAACAAAAAAATCTCAGCAAAGATATTCCATGAAAATGCTTCTGAACAGTCAAATATAGTCACTATTGAAGAGCTGACACAGAAAATAGGGTATATGAACCAAAAATACTTATTAAAAATATATACACATGTACATACAAGTAAAAATATATTTAAACATGTGCTTATAAGCTATAATATATAATTTTGTATATATGTATATATTTTATACACACACATAACATGTACATATGCCAGAAATACTCAAATTATCTCATTTCTCCTTAGTTAAGCAAATAAATAAATAAATAAATGTGTTGACTGATTTACTTGGTCACAGATTAGCAAAGGATGTACTGTTTTGAATGAGGCCCCTACCTATTGCTTTACATTAACGTTTTGTCCTCACTTCTACAATTTACTAAAGCCCTAGTAGAAAAAACAGACACAGGGACTGGAGAATGTTACAGAAACCTGAGATTGTGTTGACAGTTATGTTGAAATTGTGGTGTAGGCGGCTGCATATGTCATAATTACATCAATTACAATTACATTGTAATTAACTAACCTTAATACA
>NW_007873757.1:0-579 GCF_000696425.1 Galeopterus variegatus
TCAAAATCTATTTCCCCAAAACGGTGCTGATATCTCTTCAGAATCTCACAAATGCTTGAAACTGATCTATAGCATGTATTAGAGTCTACAATGGGAATTGAAATGGCATCTATGATACAACTTCTCACCACCTGTTATAAATTTCTACTTATAGCTGAATATTATTCAACTTGAAATATCTTAATTTTGTGTTTGATGATATAATCTGCACCAGGTAACTGAAAGCTACAACAGAGAATTGCCTATATGCAGATGAGGAACATCACACAGAAATTTAAGATTGGTCTGATGCATCTCAGTATGGCCACTAAGATTTTGAGTGACCTTGGTCTAAGCAATTTACTTTTCCAATTCTCATTCTCCAAATCTTCTTTTGTATCTATCTCCATTTTCACAGGAATTATTTATCCTTCCTCAGTCAGGTAGCATGAAAATTAATTAATGTCATGTACAGTACATATTACATGGTGACGAGGAGACCATTAAGAAGAAAGAATGATGAATTCACACCTATAACGATAATTGCTATACTCAAATGCTATAGAACAGAAATTACTGTAAATTAACAGGAATGTCAGA
>NW_007873758.1:0-579 GCF_000696425.1 Galeopterus variegatus
AACATCAATTCCTTTTCTTTGCCAATTTTTTAATCCATGTTTTTGAAAATAATTAATTTTTTTTTCCTTTTTTGTCTTTTTTTACTGACCCGTAATGGGATCGCAACCCTCGGTGTCGCGCCCGTACCGGGGACCGGCAACGGGATCGCAACATTGGCTTTTATGTGGAAATCATGAATTCGGGCAGATTTCACTCTGTAAAATAGAATAAGACCTCCTGCTTGCATGACAGAAGAGTTGGCTTTTGTAAGGAAGAAACAAGGAAACCGAACAATTAAAAAAATTTTTTTAAAAAAGCAACAGATTGGTTAATATCAGTTTACTTTTATTTTAAGGTTGTAAGCAGAGGGGACTTTCTTATTACATCAGCTCAGGTTGACTGGGCCTTTTTCCATGGGTTGCTGTGATTCTCGTGTTTTCAGGAAAAACTGGTGTATTTGGAGATCTATGCGCTTTCTTAAAATTGCAATTTGATTATTTGGTACCTAGTATGAGTGCCTACATTTTGGTTTGTTCTCATCTGTTGGAGCATACTGCAGGAGCCCAATCCAAACCAATGGTCTGCCTTAATCATTGTTT
>NW_007873759.1:0-579 GCF_000696425.1 Galeopterus variegatus
AAATATAATAATATAATGATTCTAGAAATCAAGAAGAGAAGCAAAAATCTGGTAGACCTAATAACACACCATGACCACAAGCAAAGTAACCTTCACAATGGCCACAACCACATTTTACAAACTGGAATGTCAGGCAAGAGACACTTGGAGGATTTAGTAACCATTGAAATGAAAACATATCAACAACAATTGGAGCAATATACAGATGGCCCAACTCTTTTCTTGCTACAGATTAATAAGAATTGAGTTATATTGAGCATAAAATATACTGGTTACATGTAAAGCTAAAATCATCAATTTTAACAAAAAATATATGATGTTAGGGAAAAGGCTAATTCTTGCTTTTCATAGATAGTATATGTGGCCAAAGTCCTCCTGATATTTATTTACATCCTAAAAGAAGAAAATAAATAAATAAAAGAGGTGGACTCCAAAGAAGCCCAATTTATGCCAGTTAAAACTTTGGGACAGGAGAAATCGCGCTGCAAATTTTCAACAACAGAAGCATGTTGTGTCGATTTCATGAAAGACCATCATTTCTTTTTTTTTTTTTTTTTTTTTTTTTTTTTTTTTTCCTTT
>NW_007873760.1:0-579 GCF_000696425.1 Galeopterus variegatus
AAACTCTCCAGATTTATACTGAAAGCTACCAAGTGGGAGGTCCAGATGGAAAAGTTTCTCCATTCAACCGGTAGGTGGTCAGCAGCAGCTGAGAGAGCCTGGGAATGGATATCCTCAATCTCATCCCACTTCAGGTTGTTCTAAAAAGATCTCAAGTTGAAGTCAAAATGTGCTCTGCAGACCATACCAGCCCCTTTATGTTATTAGATTAGTGATGGGGGCAGCTCTGTGGAAGTCAAGAGCGAGAATGCAGTGAAACAAGACAAACAGGAGACCCAGTACGGTAAATTGATGGCATCGTCAGTCCCAATTCTTGGCTTTCGCCTGTGTCCATGCAATAGACATGTAGTGTTGTAGGGCTCTCCCACTCTGACTCTGAGGCTGGGTTTAGCCATGTGATGTACTTTGGCTGATGAGATGTTAGCTAATGCAACTCAGGCCGAGATTTAAAAAATGTTTGTGTGATTTGACTTGCTTTTGCAGTTCAGTTGCCACCATGATAACTTTCATGGGCTAGGTGGTGGGAGGATAAGAGAAATAAGGTTGACCAGTTATCCCAACCAGGACCATCCTAGATTA
>NW_007873761.1:0-579 GCF_000696425.1 Galeopterus variegatus
TGCTGTGATCAACTAACAAAGGAGGATCGGAATTGAGATGAGCCCAAAAGACAGAGCCATCGCACCCTCCAAGCCCACCACAATCAGACCCACTTTCATGTCTTTTTATGTATTGATGCCCTGGGTAAGATTTGGGGGACAAAAAAGTATTTTCTACTAACCAGCTTTTGAGAAACAGACTGGAAACATGTCAGGTATGATCGTGAATGGTTGTTCTCTGAACTGAGCACATCCTCCAGCTAGAAACCATTTCACAGTCAAGAGTTCGACTTTATCGGAAAGTTGGTGAACAAACATTTGGCTGCCCAGTGTGTGTGTCAGACTCTGGAAGATGCTCCAGACCTTAAGACAAGACCTGCCCTCCTCCCTGCACAGTGCTCCACAGTCTAGTTGGTGAGATGCATTAAAAACTCTTGTCCAGAGGAGAGCCTTTGCCACTCTTCACCACAAGTTAGACTCAGTGCTCTTGGAGAGCTCATGCCTTGCATAATGCCCAGAAAGCCCAATAAGCCCTTGAACTCTGCAAAATAGGAAGGGGGAAAAGACCAGAGTTGGATGAGAAGCACAGTATGTTTACTG
>NW_007873762.1:0-579 GCF_000696425.1 Galeopterus variegatus
GGCTGGGCTGGGGGTGACTCACAGAGCTCGCAGAGTTGGGCCGGTCTGGCGCATTTCACTCCATTTCTGTGCCGTTTCTACTGGCTTTCTTGGCTTTTGTTGTTTGGGCTGCTCGCTTGTTCCCGCAGTAGGGCTTGGGTGCTCTCAGGAGTCTTCTTTTGTGTCGGCCCTAAAACCTCGAACCTGTTGTTGCTTGTTTGTCGTTGTTGGATCGTTGTTGAAAGAATTATTCTTTTTTTGTTGCTCTTGGAAATGCAATTAGTACTCTGGTATCACAGCGCACACTTCTCGGGATTGCGCTGTCTCCTGGCACGGCCACTCCAGACCTGTCGCCATCTTGGAATTCCCATTTTAAGGTTTTTGTTGTGTGATTTGTAGATATATATATATATGTGTGTGTGTGTGTGTGTGTGGTATGAGTTTAAAGTTTATTTTTTTGTGTGTGTACATGGATATCCAATTTTTCTGGAACATTTTTGGTGAAAAGACTTTGCACATTCATCAAAAACCAATTGACCACATATTTGTGTGTCTATGTGTAGACTCTCCAATCATATTTTCAAAGATAATTTGGTTATT
>NW_007873763.1:0-579 GCF_000696425.1 Galeopterus variegatus
TAAATATAATTCAGTATAAGCTTGGGGATTTAAAGTACAAAAAAAGAAAAGAGAAGAGAGAAAAGATAACACAATACATGTATTACAGGAGCAAAGCAGAAAACCAATCAACCAGCAGAGGGAGCAAGAGCTCAATACTTTTTTTTTTTTTGTCATATCATGGAATCTTCAGACTTTAGAGCCCAAATAATTCATTTTATCTTCAATGATATTTTTTCCTGAAAGGTCACTGTAACAGAGTTATCCTAAGTCTCTTGACCCCAGAACAAAGCTGATTGAATGATTCTTTTGTGCTCATTTACCTGCAGAAATAGCCAGATATATTTTAATTGGTAGCAGACACCATAAAAAAAGGAAGGATTTAAAAAACATTCAATTTTTTTTTCCTTTTTAAAACAGATATATTGGACTCTTCAGATTCATTTATTCACCTGCTCACTTATTAGCCACCAACTGTGTGCTTACTACATTAGAGACTGTATCCAGAGCTCACCTAAGATCCCTTCATAGCCCTTTGTTGAAGTCTGGGTATTTTAGAACATTTTTCAGATAGATCATTTCGTGGGATACGCTGTTGGA
>NW_007873764.1:0-579 GCF_000696425.1 Galeopterus variegatus
ACATCATTGCAAAATGCTTCAGCCACACTCCTGGAGGTGACCACACACACATACTCTCACATGCTCACACACACTCACATGCACACACACACACTCTCAACACACTCATGCACTTGTACTGACTCCAACTCACCCATGCTCACACTCACACACTTGTGTACAGGCATACACTCAATGCACTCACAGGCACACACACACACCCTCACATGCATGCACACACACATGCACACACGCCCTCACATGCACATTCACTCTAACGTGCACACTCACCCTCACATGCACACACACCCTCACATGCATGCACACACACATGCACACACGCCCTCACATGCACATTCACTCTAACGTGCACACTCACCCTCACATGCACACACACCCTCACATGCACACACTCCACCCCTGCAGCCTCGCCCATCCAGCTTGTATTGCAGCACCACTGAGCAAGACACTGTCCGTGTCCACCCAGCCTCTCAGGAGGGGAAGATCATCCACCACTGGCCCCCACATACAATTTCTTGCCACCCCTTTAAGGACAATGAGCACAATCCCGAATGAGTTTTGAGTGGTCACTGTCCACTC
>NW_007873765.1:0-579 GCF_000696425.1 Galeopterus variegatus
ATCAGAGCCCACCCAGAGTCAACAGATACTGTTTTCCTTTTGTAATTTTTCACCTCAAATTAATTCTGAAATATAATGGAAGTTCAAACAAAATCACAATGGTGATAAAAATGGTAAGAACATATCCAAGTAATTCTAAATTTCTGGACAAAAAATGGAGTTAAAAAGAAATAAGAATATTTGGAAAATGAAAGTAATAATAAATTTTTGATACTAAATATTGAATATTTTATTAAGCAATGACTATCAGTACTGGAGAACTGCTGCACAGATAGAAATGGAATAGAAAAAAATCCCAAAACACACACAAGTACTATCAGTACTGTAGAACTGCTGCACAGATAGAAATGGAATGGAAAAAAATACCAAAACACACACAAGATAAGATTTTATAAGTTAGGGGTAATCTCTTATAGATAGTATTGTTACAAAAAACTAATGAATTATTATAAGATAAGGCTATTGATAAAACATTTCCTAGCTAAGAGCACTCAAATTATTTCCAAAGAATTAATAGTAAAAAGGATGAATCATATATAAATTCATGAATGATACAACTCAAAGAAAAGTATAATGTTT
>NW_007873766.1:0-579 GCF_000696425.1 Galeopterus variegatus
TTTTCTATCTTAACTAAGCACTTATCACGCACTGTGGCCATAACTTTGGCAGTTTGAGATGTGACAGCAAAACTAGCATGAATTTCTTTGTCCTTCTTCACAATTTCATGAATAGAAGTTTCATTCCTACTGTAGACCTTAAAACCTCAGCACATCTTTTTTTCTTTCCTTAATAAGTCAAGAACTGTCACCTTTTTGCTTAAAGGAAACCCTTTACTGCTTCTCTTTGGCATGTCCGAGATGCCAGCATCACTACTCCTGCACTTGAGGACCATTATTGAGTAAAATAAGGGTGGCTTGAACACGAGGACCGAGATACCATGGGAGTGGATCTGATAACCAAGATGGCGACTGAGTGACTACGGGTGGGAGCATCTATGCAGTGGAGATTCTGGACAAAGGGATAATTCATGTCATGGGAGGGACAGAGCAGGAAGGCATGAAATTTTATCACTCTACTCAGAATGGCATGCAATTTAATATCTATGAATTGTTTATTTCTGTAATTTTCCATTCCTCATTTTTGGACCACAATTGACTTGAGTAATTGAAACTGTGGAAAGTAAGACCACAGATAAT
>NW_007873767.1:0-579 GCF_000696425.1 Galeopterus variegatus
ATAAACAAAATTCTGAACAAGGGGGAAAAAAATCAACAAATATTTATGGTGTAGATACTACAGCCAAACATTGTGGTAGATATGTTGAATTTTGGCTCTGTCCATAAGGAGTTTCTCATTTTTTCACCGAGAGATCTTGCAAATCTACCTATTGTAAAAGTGATTTCTAGTTTACTTTTTGTTGCTTTGACCCACCCATTCAACAGTTCCTAGTTTCATCTGGTTATCACTTAACATGACAATGATAGTTAATACATATACTGAATGCAAATGTCCTAAGCATTTTACGTGTATTAACACATGTAATCCTCACACCAACTCTATGAAGTAGTTGCTGTTATTATTCCTATATTACAGATGGGGAAACTGAGCAACTGACTCAGGATGCAGCTATGACACTGTGATCTGACCTCCCACGCCACAATCTTGCACGATGGAAAGCACGTACGGACTGTTCGGTCCATAGGAATTTGAAAGATCTGGTTTTCACCATTTTACTTTCCAAAATAGTTTCTAAAGCCCTATCATTGTAAAAAGTGTAAGCGTGTACTAAGTTCTATTTTTTATCTTCAAAAAAGG
>NW_007873768.1:0-579 GCF_000696425.1 Galeopterus variegatus
TACATATATATACTTACTATTTCTAAAATCTGCTTTAAAGACTCCTAGATCAGGGTTGAGTGTACATTTTAAAAAGGAAATATTACACATTTCACTTTGTAACATATATATTAAATTTATGAGTCTCTTCACACCTCATTTTAGCAGTCGTATTGTCTGTTGGTAACTACCAATCCAGATCCTTGTCCTGTGGTTTATTATCAGAAACTCTAGACCTACAGGGCATTAAAGATTAAATAGAGTTTACCACTTTGGAGAAGCAGAGCTATATAAAAGGATTAAATTAACCTCTTTTACGCTCAAATACTCTTGTACTCATGTGACATTTCATCTTTGAGCAACATATGAGAACTATAGTGTGTGTATGTGTTGTAACCATAATCATTTTCTTTGTCATTTGAAACATTGTGGTGATGAATTTCCTAGACTAATCCTACTTTCATCTATTTCAATAATGCACAAGACTATATTTAATGGTATAAAAGAAAACTTACACCAGACACTTGTTAAAAATGGCGAGGAAAACTGTATTCAAGACTATTGCAATTGGGAAGGAAGACTGAACCCAACTGAGATAAA
>NW_007873769.1:0-579 GCF_000696425.1 Galeopterus variegatus
TGAGTCTGCTCGGCTGACATGTGGTTTACCTCGCTGATCCTGCTGACAGGTTTTACACACAGGATTACAAAGAAGTAACATAACTAAAGGTAAAGGAGACTGAGCAACTCTGGGCATGGCGCCAGAACTGTCACAGAAAACTTGCCTCCCGAGTCATCCATCCAACTCCCCTCCCTGCGCCCACGGGAGCCACAGCGCCAGCCCATCAGCAAGGTCTTAGCGTTTCCTGCCGCTGCAATCTGTAACTCGGTTGGGGATTTTTTATTTTATTTTATTTTTTTTTAATTGCAGTCCTGAGGATCTTAGCGATCAGACAAACTTCGTTGGTTAGGAGACTTTAACAGGAGTCTGTTCCCGAACCTAAGTCGCGAAAGCGCAGGCACTTTCTGCCACTCTCGGGCTGCACTAAGGTTAAACGGCAGCAAAGGGCAGAAACACAGCTCGCTGTGTGTTTGGGGGACGGGCATAGAGAACTGAGGCTAAGAGACCACGACCCCTCGCGCCACCCCCGGCCTGGGGCTCTCCACTGGCTCCTACATCATCTATTAATTGCTGTTTTAGGACGCAGACACAAAATAC
>NW_007873770.1:0-579 GCF_000696425.1 Galeopterus variegatus
AAACATCAAGAATTGTTACAAAGCTACAGCATTGAAGACAGTACGGTGTAAGAACAAACAAGTTCATCAACAGAATAGAGTAAAAAAGCTCAGAAACAAACCCAGATGTTTATATACATGTGATTCGCAGAGGAGTAGGGAATGGCAGCCTTTTCGATAAATGGTGTTGAAAAACGTGATTACACATTTTTTCAAAGAACCAAGACATACTATATGAGTATAATCCCATTTATGTAAAGTGAAATATGTGATATAAATGTGAAAGGTGAAAGAGAGAGAGGACAGGAAGGAAGGAAGGAAGGAATCCTTCCAGATAACAGAGGTAAAGTTCTTCAAGATCTATTGGAGGGAAGAACTTTTCAAAATAGGTATCACCCATAAAGAAAACGATTGCTAAATTCGACTGCCTTAAAATTAAGAACTTCTGGATCACCAAAAGACATTAAGAGAATGAAAGGACATGCTACAGGTGAAAGAAGATACTTGCAACACATATAACCACAAAAGGCTCCCATTCATAATGTATTTTAAAAATTCTTTCAAATCAGTAAGAAAAAGGCAAACAACCAAAAAGAAAAC
>NW_007873771.1:0-579 GCF_000696425.1 Galeopterus variegatus
GCTTTTTCCCTTCAGATATCAGTTTATAAGACACCCCCTCTGAGTGTCACAGCCCAAATTACTTCCTATAATCTACTCCTACTATAATCTGTTTTATAAGTTTTATGTGATGGGATCCCAGTGAGAAGATGAGGGGCAACACTGACCACTTGGTGCAACCACTGGCCTCTAGGTTTGCCACTTGATTTACCCAAAGACAGACATGAAGGGCAGAAGGTGAGGTCTCAACAAGTTACCAATGAATTGTTCTGAGTATCGATGGCAACAAGCTTTGAAGATGAATGCATACATCCTCATGATCATGTATTAAAATGACTGTAATTTATGATTTTTCAAAAATCACATTACAAGATAGACATATTCTACTTAGACATTAAACTGTACAAGTGCATACAATGTGATCTTCTCTAAATGCAGTAGATTAAAACGAAGATGCTATGTATACAGGTAGAATTAAACCTGTGAATCTATCTAAAAATTCAGTGAAGGCACACAATGCTGGCTTCTTTGCTTTATTATTTTTTTTAAATGAAACCTAGTCTTCATCTAGTTGCTAAGGCTTTTTATACATTCTGAATG
>NW_007873772.1:0-579 GCF_000696425.1 Galeopterus variegatus
CTTTTTAGTGTGATAGCTTTCAAACTGACTTTAGATTGGCAATTTTATCAATGTAAATGTGAAATATACAATGTGTATGTAAAATTGTATCAATTTTATCACATGTGATCAATATGCTCTTACCCAAGGTGGGAAGCTGTGATTGCTTCTTCTTTAGTGACATTGCTTTGAAATTTCAGAACAGTATTGGATAGAGGCAGGCAGGGCAGGGATATTTGTTTTCTGTGTAAGCATCATGGAGTTTTGTCAAACAATTTTGTGTCAAAGCTGATAGTAGCTGATAATCAATGAAGCTATTTTTATTACCCTTAAATACTCTTCTATTTACCTTTTCACAGAGCTATTTCTATGCAGTATCTTTTGCATCATTAAGATTATCCAATTATATGGAAAGGATTTTTTCTACTATTTTGCTGTACCATAATAAAGGAATTACCAGTATGAAATGTTCATTGCTTTGTGGGTTGAATACTACCTGCTCTTATCTTTAATATGCTTGACAAATTGATAAATATACGTTATAGGTACTTTGAGTTTTTTTCATTTTGCTAATTAATGAAAGCAATGACTGGGTTTTTT
>NW_007873773.1:0-579 GCF_000696425.1 Galeopterus variegatus
GGGGGAGGGAGACAGGAATCAAGGGAAAGGAGTGCTAGAGGTGCCAGAGGACTCAGCTGAAACAGAGATGGTTAGGTTTTTCTTTGGCAATCGGCCATGCAAACAGGTAGAAAGTGAAAAAAGATGAACGGCATTTCTTGGGGTAAGAAGTCTGCAGCGTGATCACAAGATAAAGACAAAGACACAAAGTTATGTAACATGCTGAGGAGGTGACCTGGGGATCTGAGCGGGACAATGAGAAGGTGGGCCAAGAAGGGAAAGGGAGGGAAGAGGGAAAAAGATCTGACATGTCAACATGATTGGAAAACAGGCGTTGTGAGAGGAGAGACAGGGAGGAGGCGGTGTCAGAAAGGAGATAAGATTCGGCAGCTGGTTGGCTCTCCTGCCTCTCGGGGATCTGAATGCCCGGTGGGGCCCCAACCCTGCAGTGGGGCAGCCTCTGAGCAGCAGAACGCTGCCTCCTTGCTGTCCTCCCGTGTTCTCCCTGAAAACCACTGGACTGGCAGAGCTGCTGTGGTGTAAAGCGGGCCACCCGCCAGCCTCACAGAAGCCTGAGACGACAGGGGCTGATGAGGAACT
>NW_007873774.1:0-579 GCF_000696425.1 Galeopterus variegatus
TTTTCAAGCATGACAGTTATCACCAACATTGGCCTATTAGTCAATAATTATTTATTAAGTGTTTTCTGTGTGAATAAAACTATAATAATAGGCAAGTTTCCGGGGATATGCAAAAGATGTAACATACAATATCCTCCCAGGATGCTGAATACTTAGCTAGGAAAATTGAAGTGAAATGCATGAAGCAATTATAGTTCTTCAAATGTTTGGTTTGACTAAAGAGTGCAACAGAGGATAAGAATAAAATTATTCTAGTTGAAATTACTAGGGTTGTTTTGAAGGATGAGTAGAATTTGAGAGATAAGCCTTAAATCTAGTTATAGCAGCTAATGCATTGACCTAATGGATAGACAACAAACGAATTAGTGGAAGAAAAAAGAATGTAGGTATTCTTGGTATGGAGACTGGCACAAACAAAAGTGAGGTTGAGCAGACCATACACAGAGAGCAAAGCCACACAATTAAAGAAGCAGGTGAATATTGGGGAGAGTATGTGAATTTTGATAGGAAGAGCAGCGTCAACATTTGCTTACTATGTCCTAGTTGTGGGGTATTAGAAATATCTCTAGATGATGATAA
>NW_007873775.1:0-579 GCF_000696425.1 Galeopterus variegatus
GCAAAAATAAACTCTAAAAAGCCCAAACTCTTTAACAACTTGAACTGATTTGTGAATTGGAAGACCAGAATCATCAGACACCAGCATGTGTGAAACATACCGAAGAAAAGAAACCACTTAAGGCAAACCTTTTCACTGTAATTCCACTAATACTCATTTATGGGAAGTTCAAATGGGGCAAATCTGAATAATGAAAGAATTAAGAGGACACAGTCATCTAAAGGGAATGACAAGAATTGGTCAAAAGACATGAGGGTCTCTAACCACAGCCTAAGACCCAGTATACAGCCTGATGATGACTCCAAAGATGTTTATATTGTAATTATTAGGAAATCATACCACAAAACTTTCTTTTCATTCTTTTGTGAGAATATTTCATGATAAAAATTTTAAAAATTAAACACTTAAAAAAATATATATAATTGATGTATGTTCATCTGTCCTGTAATGTGACAGTATAAACTAGTAAGAATTGGTTACATTAATGTACAATCTTATGAAGGGTGGCATGAACTGACATGAAAATATCTGAAGGATATACGAGTAGAACAATTAAGTGTATTACAATAAATCCATCAT
>NW_007873776.1:0-579 GCF_000696425.1 Galeopterus variegatus
AGCTAACCGGCCATCCCTATACAGAGATCCAAACCTGTGGCCTTGGAGTTATCAGCACCACTCTCTCCCAAGTGAGCCACAGTGGCCTCCCAAGTAGGCCAGCCCTACATCCACTACTGTTTTGTTTGGTCAGCATCTTTGCTATAAAGGAATTGTCTTTTCTTTCACTTCATATAGATTCTGGAGGAAGCTGACAATCACTCTACCATATTGGGGTTTTCTTACCTGCATATGAGGGTTTCAACATACATACATCTTGGAATATCTCATCTAGAATACAGTTCAGCATCTAGAAATCACACACAAACACACATACACCCCCAGACATCACAATGTCCTGCACTAATACGTCACCAGTTAGTGTCTTTGTTTAATGCAATTCTTTTATCTTTTTTTACTTTTTACTTTTTAATTTATTTTTATTTTTATTTATTTATTTTTTGTCTTTTTTGTGACCAGCCGCACTGCGCTCAGCCAGTGAGCGCACTGGCCACCCCCATATAGGATCCAAACCCGCAGCGGGAGCACGACTGCGCTCCCAGCACCGCACTCTCCCGAGTGCACCACGGGGCCGGCCCG
>NW_007873777.1:0-579 GCF_000696425.1 Galeopterus variegatus
GTATGCTTAGTGAAATGTCTTAATATATTTTCTCAAGTATAATTTAAGAAAGGAAAAAAAATATCAACTGTCATTTCAATTTTATTGAATGATCATGGAGTTATAACTTGTGTCCAGCAAAGTGCGTCAGTAGTATTCATAGAGCTATTCACAATAGGCTGTTTGTCTTCTTTTCTAGTTTGTGATAGGACTTTTCTTGGGACATGTGCTATGAGTGAAAATGATTCTTATTCTTTATGGGAGTATATTTAAGAGTTGTGCATGATTGCCCATGTTCTCTTTTTTATTTGCCTTGGTGATAGTGAGAGAATATGTTATAGTTGTTATTGTCATTTGGAGCCCCTCAGTCATTAAGATGAATGGAACCCCCTTTCTAACCCAAATATAGCACATAGTGTGAGAGAAAAAATGATTTTTTTTGGTGTTCAGGCACTGTGATTTTCAAATTTTCTTTAGCCTTAATGCATGTTGGCTGATAAACTGATTTTAGTTTTGCTATAAGTTAATTACTACTTAGGGTCACAAAGGAAGATGGTTGATTTTAATGGATGTAGCTTGGAATATGGATGTTTTCAGTCT
>NW_007873778.1:0-579 GCF_000696425.1 Galeopterus variegatus
TCGGCACAAAAGATCATTGTCTCAATAAATAGCAACAATTAAGCACACAGTTTCCATAAACGGTTACAACCCCAATTCTATCTAACCATACCCAAACAAGCACACAAGCACACGCACAGTCTTGCCCTATTCTCTCTGTGTTGCTGGATTCCATGGTATGGGCTTCCTGTCAACTTCACACACTTGAAACTTCAGAACCATCACTGCATGCACTTATTTTCCCTCAGATCTCAATAACTTACAAAAAAAAAAAAAAAAGTTGAATCTACCTCCTTAATGTGTTCAGTATTTTTTTAAATTTATTGAATTGATTTAATATTTGAATCCATATACTTTAAATGCCCCAAATGCCACATAAATGAAAAGTGTGAATCGTGACTCACTATTAAGTTAATTCTTCTCTTTAAGATTGATCCTCCACTCACAATTATGAACTCCATATCAGGTTTGCACCTCAGCAATGCAATTGGAAAAACCAAACAGGTATATATCTTAACTTCGAGATCAAAAAATGTTTATTTTTTATGTGAAAATGCTTGATCCATTTGGTTCCAAGGAAATCAAATTTAGTAGATTATT
>NW_007873779.1:0-579 GCF_000696425.1 Galeopterus variegatus
TTTTTACATTTCCCCCGTCATTCTGAAACATTTCAAACATTTAGAAATAAGTTTGTACTCACTCCCAGATAATATCTTTTTTAATTGTTTCAGAACTTTTGCAAAGGAAAGAAAACTGGCAGATACAGAGAAAGCCCCCAGTTTTCTTTATCTGAATTCCCCTCTCCTTCTACCTGTCTCCCTCCCTCGCCAGAGATAAACAATATCGTCACAGAATGTATGTCCTTCCTATCTTGAATTTTATTATTTTTACCACATATGTATACATTCATCAAAATTATAGCATAGAGGAGAGACCTACAGAGGGCATGAAGGCAGGAGAAGCTACGATGAGAGAAAGAAAGGACTGCCCCACCATTTTGAGCCCCGGCCACTTCAAGGCTGGAGCTACTGAGTGCTCCAAGCAGGAGCTGACAAAAGCCACAGCTATGTCCTTCATATGAAGTTGCTTGGAGGCGGCAGGGGAGAAGAGGGCCTTGGTGGACCCCAGGCCAGCAAGACCACTAACAGGGTTCCCTTAGACCCACATAGGAGTGAGAAGCCCAGACAACTGAAAAAAAAGGAGCCACTCAGAGGCTG
>NW_007873780.1:0-579 GCF_000696425.1 Galeopterus variegatus
TCAGTCTGATGAGTTTACATAGATCGATTAGGTTGGTCTCATGAGTTTACATAGATCGAGTTGCTTGCTCTTTTGAGTTTACTTAGATCGATGAGCTTGGTTTGATGAGTTTAATTTGATTGATGAGCTTGGTCTGATGACTTTACTTAGGTCGATGAGATTGGTCTGATGAGTTTACTTAGATCAATTAGCTCTGTCTGATAAGTTTACTTAGATCGATTAGATTGGTCTCATGAGTTTACTTAGATCGATGTGCTCGGTCTAGTGAGTTTACTTACATCAATTAGCACTGTCCGATGTGTTTACTTAGATCAATTAGCTTGGTCTGATGAGTTTACTTACATCAATTAGCACTGTCCGATGTGTTTACTTAGATCAATTAGCTTGGTCTGATGAGTTTACTCTGATCAATTAGCACTGTCCGATGAGTTTACTTAGATCGATTAGCTTCGTCAGATGAGTTTACTTAGATCGATGAGCTCGGTCTTATGAGTTTATTTAGATCAATTAGCTTGCTGTGATGAGTTTACTTAGATACAGGAGCTTGGTCTGATGAGTTTACTTAGATCGAAGATCTTG
>NW_007873781.1:0-579 GCF_000696425.1 Galeopterus variegatus
GCAGGTTGAGTGTTTTCCAGGCAGAAGACAGAAATGTAAGGTCGAATGTGCTTAGTGAATTTCAGGGACGATAAGGATGTCAGTGTAATGGAACTGAATGTGGGATTTTGGTGATTTGAGAAGAAAGTGTGAAAGACTCATCCAGAGTGAATGAACTAGAAAAATATAACAGAATTGCCAGGATACACTAAATTATGGCAGTTCTTAATGGTCACATATTGAAAGTGACACTGTATTTTCTTTTTCCAGCTATGTTCAACTGGAAGCCTCAGAGAATGCAGTTAAATTAAATAGCTTTGAGATTTTCTAGGCCAGAAAAATAACAAGAAAAACAAAAAGATAAGTGAAGTACTTGAGGGTGTATGCAAAGGAGTTATTAGACTTGCAAACTACCAATAAATAAGAGAAAGTTTAGAAATATCATGCCTTTATTGATTTCTATTTTTTTTAGTATGTAAAGAAAGGTGGAGAATTTTATTGACCAGAAATTCTATGGAGGAATTTGATTTCAAAAAAGGAGGCTGAGAAAAAGAAGAGCTGTTACTTCCAAAGGGACTATTTAAACATCTTTTTTTCTTT
>NW_007873782.1:0-579 GCF_000696425.1 Galeopterus variegatus
TAATACAATAACAGATTTTGAAGAAAAAATAAAGGAGAAATGGACGAGATAAAGAAAGACATGAACAATTAAAATGTGGTAGCAAAATCAAAATGTGTATCAGAAACCATAAAGTGTAAAAATAACACTAAAACAAAAGAAATTATTGATTTGGAGAGACAACCTCAGGAACTTTCTCAAAATAAGGTGAGAAATGATAGGAGCAGGTAGATTAATGGGTACAAATCTACAAGTAGAGAGGAAAAATAGGGTCTGGTGTTCTAGCTGACTAGAGCTAATAATATTACATTGCATATTTCTAAATAGCTACAAAAGAGGATCTTGACCATAATCAACATGAAGGAAAGATAAATGTTCAAGTGGTAGATATGCTATCTACTCTAAGTGAATCATTCTATGATATATGCATGTATTAAAACAACACAGTGGAGGGAAGTAGCAGTGCTGAACCAGCAGGGTAGCCACCATGCAATAGGGTGAGTCCTTATCCCCCTGAGAGGCCAACCCACCAACTCTCGGGCCTCAAGGCAGCAGCACTGAATTGGCAGCCACTGTGGGATCCAGGACAGATCCCAGAGT
>NW_007873783.1:0-579 GCF_000696425.1 Galeopterus variegatus
CCCACCCTCAGGGAGCTGAGTCCCTCACACAGCCACACCCCTCAGAGCTTGCAGCAGGGTCCACGTCCACACCACTGCCTGAACATGGGACTGTGGGCAAGTCCCCTGGCTTCTCTGAGCTCAGTTTGCTTAACTGTAGAATAGGGATAAAAATGTCTACGTTGAGTGAAGTAACATGAGCACGTGCCCAATGCAGTGCCAGCCCATATACAGCTGGTACTCAAGAGGGTGGCTGCTGCCACTGCAATGAGTCCCACGTCCACTGGCACCACCAATATCCACCGTCATCAACACAGTCATCAGCAATGTAGTGACTCAGAATCTTTGCACTCCAAATTCCAATTCCATCCCTTCCCCCATTTCTGCCCCAAACTCTGGCCTCCTGGCCTTTGGGAAACGGTGTGGAAGAATTCGCCATAGTGGGACAAGGAGGAAGGAAATGAGGATGCGGGTAAACAGAGCTGAGAGGGAGAGAGGAGAAAGAACCCCAGAGAGCCCCACTCTGTTCCTCTCCGCTCGTGCACACCAGTGTTTGTGACAGCCAGGTGGGACCAAGAGTGTGGGGACAGATGACTGTCC
>NW_007873784.1:0-579 GCF_000696425.1 Galeopterus variegatus
GAGTAGACTATGTAGTAAGTTTTGTTGAATTTATTTGTGAATTCATTTAACTAAAGTATCCTCAAGTTGTTTATACATCTGGGTTAAGAGTGAGTATTTGGTTTTGTTTTCTGCTGTATATCCAAAGTAGCATGATACCTGACTTACCATAGCAGTTTTTAAATATTTGTTTAATGAATTATTAACTGTACAGTTTTCTAGATGTAATGAGAGTATTCCAACTAAATTGGTGGGAAATAAAAAAAAAAAAGAGTAACGCTTATTTGGCATCCCCTACAGAGTAGAGAAAGCCAGGGAAACAATTATGGTTAATATCTATATGAAAATAAATGTTCAAAATTAGTAAATGACACATTTATTCAAAACGTGTATCATGAAATAAATTTTTACAAGTCATATTCATCTTAGTTATTTGTATGTTTTATCATTTCAGAAACTGACATTTCAAATTCATTTGAACTACAGTTTCTCACAAAATACTTTTAACATCCTCTTCACCTCAACCTAGCTAACCATTAAAAAAAAAAATGTTGCTGTCTTTATTTCCCCAGATAACACATACCCGTATTACTGGCTGGG
>NW_007873785.1:0-579 GCF_000696425.1 Galeopterus variegatus
CAGAGCTAAAAGAGCTTAGAGATAGTCCTCCTTTCCTACTGAGGAGGAGGAAACTAAATCCCAGAGAGGTAAAGTGACTAGCCCAAGGTCACACAGCCAGCTGTTGATATTCATTTCCCACTTATTCATGGACAAACATTTATTGAGTTCCTGTTATGTGCTGGCAACTGTGCCAGGCAGTGGAGAGGATACCAGGGAGCCTAACTTAGATTGGGGGTCAGATGACACTTCTTTAGGAAGTGACATTAAGCCACCTCTTCTATGAAGGATGAGGGGAGACCATGGGTGAGTCACAAGAGTGGCCCAAGCAGGGCCACAGAGCTGGGCCCTGAGGGCTGAGAGCTTCCCACGTCCAAGGAGGATGGGAACGAGGGTGTGCGAGGCGCGGTGAGGGTGGAGACAGTCAAAGCCACCTCTCGTGGGGTGCTGCGTGTCCTTCCACACGCAGAGGGAGCCCTGGAGTGGGGAGCGAACTCACTACAAAGGGTCGTTTTTTGGAGAAGAGACTGGGGAAGCAGCAGAAGATCTGAGCGGCTTCTCCTGCGCTGTTATCTGCACCACCACCTCATTAGACCCACA
>NW_007873786.1:0-579 GCF_000696425.1 Galeopterus variegatus
CTCTGTGTCTTACTTATCCCCCACCATGCTGGTTAAGAGGGTGGGAAATCCTATTATGCAATTGAAAGGTGGAGCCTTCAAGAGGTGATTGGATTGTAGGACCATGCAATAGTGAATGGCTTAAAACTGGTGGTCAGGGACATGGTTCTGAGGACTTTAAAAGAAGAGGAGAATCTGTCTTTCTCTCTGTCTACTCTCTCTGCTTCCACCTTCTTACAGTGTGAGACCCCTGGGTCACTGTTGCTACCACCAGATGCACTTGGGACTTCCCAGCCTCACAAACTTTAAGTGATATACTTTGTTTTCTTTATAAATCACCCAGATGCGCATATTTTGTTATTAGCAACAAAAACAGACTAATACAGTAGGGTAACAAATGAAATAACATTCAACAAATATATGTGTATTTTTTTTGACTCCTAAGGGAATTGCAACCCTTGGATTGGTGTTGCCTGCACCATGCTCAGCCAGTGAGCTCACCAGCCATCCCTGTATAGGATCCGAACCCGTGGCCTCAGGGCTACCAGCCCCTCACTCTCCCGAGTGAGCGACGGGGCTGGCCCATACATGTGCATGTTT
>NW_007873787.1:0-579 GCF_000696425.1 Galeopterus variegatus
CGGTGGGAGCGCCGCCACGCTCCCAAGCAGCGCACTGTAGCAGTGCACCACTGGGCCGGCCCTCTATTTTCTGATTTTTAACTAGAGCAAGGGCTGGCAAACATTTTTGTAAGAAGCCAGATATTAACCATTTTAGGCTTTATGAGCCGGATGTTCTCTGTCATGACTATTCAACTCTGACATTGTAGTATGAAAACAGCCATAGATAAAAGTGTTCTAATAAAACTTTACTCACAAAAACAGGTGGCTGATGAAATTGACCCATACATCACAGAGGGCTAACCCCTGATTTAGGGAATCACTGTTCATCCTGTTTTACCACAAATATATTTGGTTTTGAATTATCTTGAAATAAAATTTCAAGATTAAAAAGTCAGGAAATAAAAGTATCCTGAAATTTTACACACATACACACAGGCGCACACTCACACACACACATGTTCTTCTTTTTTTTGTTTTGTTTTGTTTTTTGTTTGTTTGTTTGTTTGTTTTGTTTTTGTCCTTTTTGAGACCATCCACACTGCGCTCAGCCAGTGAGCGCTGTGAGCGCACCGATCATCCCTATATAGGATCCGAACC
>NW_007873788.1:0-579 GCF_000696425.1 Galeopterus variegatus
ACCTCCACCAGAGGCCTAGGAATGACAGATCAGATTTTACAAAATCTTAGATGCAAAACCAACGATTAAGAGTGCCTGCCCAACCTGTATTTCATGGTGTTATTCTGTCTACAAAGACATCAGAAACATTATCAATCCCATGAACTTTTTTCTTCCTGAGCATAGAAATTATATTTGAATCCTTCTCAACAGAATTCTCACCCATGATAGAAAAACAAAACAAAAACAAAAAGGAAGTGCTTAGAGTTGTCCTACGTGTTTATAGCTAATTGTCTACATAAATGTATCTAAAGCAAAATAAAAACCAGGTAGTCACTAACATCACAATCTATTGAACACAGCAAATTAAAAATGCCCTTCTTCTTTTCTCTACTCAATGTGTCTAGATAAATTTCCAAAGAAATCATCAGTATGGCAGAAGAAATAAAATTTCCAGGTGTTTTGGTGAGGGAGAAAAAATAATCTAGGAATCAATTTTATATAGCTTAATAAAATTATTTGAAATGTTTATATTACACTGAACTTATGATCACTATTAATTTCATATGTATTATTCAGTTATAACATATAAGTTATATT
>NW_007873789.1:0-579 GCF_000696425.1 Galeopterus variegatus
ATAATAACTCTCAAGCACCAGATCCTATAGAACAGGAAGTACTTGAAATGACTGAAAATATGTCATCTTTTGAGACATTCCGGAGCCTTTGGAACCCCACCAAGTCTATTAGTTAAAAGGTTGATCTTTCAGAATTTGGCTTTGGAAAAATTGTTAAATAACAAAGGCTTGAAACACTTAGTTAAATAAGATCACAAAACACTACAAAAAGAAAACTAAAGTGACAAAAGATCATGAGGCAGAGAGTACAAGAAATTATTATGATAAAACATGAAATAAGTTTCCTAGGCCAGTTATCTAAAAAAATAAAGAAATCTCGTACATTTTTTCTACTAAGAGCACTTAAGGGTTTTTAGGAAATCTAGTTGTTCCATTGCAGGAGAGCAAACTTTAACCCTATATCAGAATACTTTTGATCTTAATTTTTAGAAAAAAAAAAAACTTGTACATATTTTTTTCTTAATTTTTGCCAATGTTTTTGTAAAACTTATTTTATAAACTTACACATACAAACCATTATCACAACTTACTCAGACTTTCTGTTTTTGTCCTATACTTCCTACTTCCTAAATAGCCAGT
>NW_007873790.1:0-579 GCF_000696425.1 Galeopterus variegatus
GATTTGTAAATTTTGAATGTACATAAGAATAAAGTATAAAAATCTAGACATGTTTGGCTTGAATATTTTATTTAACATAATTTGTAGTATTCATTATTAACTATTTATTACATAAAAGAAATTAGGCCAGGCCAAAAAAAAAGTCAGTTGGCATTTTGGTATTTTGAATCTGTCCTGGCAGAAATTTAATAAACAGATGCATTTGCTTTATATTTTCATAATTATTTATTTTGTGGAGTGATAAATTTCCCCCACTTTTGTTTCTAATCTGTTAAATACCACAAAGCTCTCAATAGGTCTTGGGATATACATGGGAAAGTAGATGGACAAACATTGCTATATATATGCGTAGGTGTTAAAGAGACTTTGAGAGCATAAAATATTCTGAAGTCTATTAACAAGGTCATATTTTCTTTGAATAGAATAGTACTAAACCATTTTATTGTGAAAAGCAAGTATTTCAAGAGAGAGTTGCTAAGCATACAAACACCATTTGGAATCCAAATGCCTCTTAAAATAAATGAGGAAAAGGGCCGGCCCGGTGGCGCACTGCTACAGTGCGCCGCTTGGGAGTGCGGT
>NW_007873791.1:0-579 GCF_000696425.1 Galeopterus variegatus
CTCATGACTCACTTCTAATGAACAGATCATTTCAAAGGTATATCATTTTTAAGACTATGTCACAATAAGGAATGTAGTTCTTTGGTTCTCTCTCCCTCCCTCTTTCTCTTTCTTTCTCCCTCTCTGTCTCTCTCTCTCTCTTTCTCAACCAGTTGCCATATGAGAGTTGTCCTATAGAGAGTTCCACATAGCAAGAAACTGCAAGGGGCCTATAGTCCACAGTCATTGAAAAACTGAGGTCTTCAGTCTGATAGTCCACAAGGCACTGAATCCTGCCAACAACCAAGTGAGTGATCCTGGAAACAGATCTTCCCTCAGTGGAGCATTCAGATAACACCACATCCCCAGCTGACAGTGAGAGAGCCTGAGGTTAAGCTTCAGCTGTATGCCTGATCCACACAAACAATGAGGTAAAAAAATATTTTTGTTTTAAAGTAATAAATTTAGGGATAATTTGCCATGTAATAGTAGATTCAAATGCAGCAGAAAAGGACTTTAAAATAATGAACACAGATTTGCTAAGTTATCCCCACTGCCTGGAAGCAGGCAAGGAGCATGCACAAAACAATACTTCTGTGT
>NW_007873792.1:0-579 GCF_000696425.1 Galeopterus variegatus
TTTTTTTTTCCATTTAATCATCACAGCAAGCCAATGAGTTAGCAATTATTTCTCCTATTTTATAGAGAATGAAGTTGAGATTTAAAGTAGTTTAATAAATTGTTCATGATCACACACTGAGGAAGTGCTAAAATTAAAATGGTGTCTGTTTAATTATAATTTTATTCTTCTTTATGCAGACTTTATGTTAAAACATTAATTATATTATTATTATGCCTGGAATCACATGAGTAAAACAGTTGGTGCTATCACCAGAAAATAATTCTAGAGATTTCTACTCATACAGAAACATGGGATTTTAATGGTATCTACTGACATGCATTTATTTGATAGATCAAGAGACTAAGACTAAATGAGCATAGATGCCTTTCAGATTTCATTCAATCTAGTTAAGGCCCATAGGTTTACAAGTGCTACCAATAACCAGAGAATTTCAACACACCATTTTTTGAGTCTCATCCTTAAATACAAATGGATATGCAAGAAACGCTACACCAAGCCCTCTAACAAGAAAGTTAGAGAATAAGACAAACAGAAGAGGGACTTGGGAGAAACAGAGATGATGCAAAGAGCAAAAGA
>NW_007873793.1:0-579 GCF_000696425.1 Galeopterus variegatus
GTGGCTGCTGACGAAGTTACAGGACAAGAGTAGTAGATGATAAGTCTGGGGTTAGATTGTGGAGGGGTTTATAGACCCAGTTTCTGAATTTGGATTCTATCTGGTCAATACTGGGTAACTTGTGAATGCTTTTGGCAAGATAGTCAAAACTGGCCCTCAGACGGATGGCAGCAGCATCTCTAGGTCAGATGGACTGGACAAGGGCTGACCGGGAGCAGGAGACCTCCTAGCAGGCTAGTGCCATGGGGCAGAGGAGAGGCAGAGCAGATGAAGCAGGAAACCACGGTGGGAAGGGGGTAGAGAGAGATCCCGAGACGGTTCTGCAGGACTTGACAACTGCCGAGATGGGGAGAAGGCTCAAAAGTAACTCCCATTTTTATGCTTGGGATTCTAGAAGGGTGGTGGCTCTGTTTTCAGAAAGGGGGGGAGGGAAGGAAGAGTTTATTGGGAGTAGGAAGAAGTTGAGCTCGATTTTGCTCAGCGGTGTTCCATGTGCTACTGCAGAGTCCAGTTTCAGCCCTTCTCGGCTCAAGTTAAGTGGTGGGTTAATAAATCTTAAACTCTGATGTTCAGAAACTT
>NW_007873794.1:0-579 GCF_000696425.1 Galeopterus variegatus
CAGCAAGAAAGGTGAATAATCAGAAGATAATTTCAACAGACTCAACACTACTATTTCTACCAACAAATGTCAACATCTGTCCCCATACACTCTGCTTTCCTGCCTTTTACCAAAGAGGAACTGTCTGTGCTCCCATCTAAAGCTTGTGCCTTTACTTGTGCACTAGATCCAAAAAAGTTGCATGCACTGTCTCCAATTCCTCTTCTTCCATCCTCAGTGTTACCCTTTGCAAATTTTTATTTATAAAACTGTCAAACCTACAGAAAAATTCGAAGAACAGAAAAATGGACATTCATATACCCTCCACCTAAATACCCTAATTATCTACATTTTGCCACATATTGTTTATATTTCTCTCTTTGCTCTATTATGTATAAATACATATTTTATATATATATGTGTGTATTTATGTGTAGTATATGTGCATGCACACACATTCTTTTGGCTGAACCATTTCAGAGTTAATTATAGACAGCATGCCATTTCTAAGTACTTTAGCATGTACAATTAGCCCTTCGTATTTGTGGGTTCCACGTCTGTGGATTCAACCAATTGCAGATCAAAAATATTCCAAAAAAA
>NW_007873795.1:0-579 GCF_000696425.1 Galeopterus variegatus
TTTCAAGTAGCTTTTTACAAATTATCATCTCTCACAGTGAGTGACAAAGTTAGAAAACTCAGTGGCATAAAGGGGTCCTCACAACTTTTCTTCAACTTCTCAATGTGTCACCTCCCTCAATCCATTCTACAACCAGCCACGGTCTAACAGGGTGGTTGTGAGATTAGTACGATGTATCTGAAAGCCCCTGGAACAGCAGGCTGTGCAAACCTCTCTTGTTTGAGCCACACTACTGCTCAACGTTCCCCAAACATTAAATGCCCCGATAGCCCACACTTGGTCTACGGGCTCCCTCTGTCTATGGGCCCTGTCCTCCCCTCTCCACCTAGCAAACTTTAAGTCCTTCTCAAGAATCAGCTCATCAAACTATTGAAGCACACTGAACTCTTGAAATATTATCTCCTCTTGTGAAATTTCCTCCCTCCTCCAGTAAGTTCTGTAAACTTAGTTATGTCACCACAAACCTGGGAACATCCCTCCACCACCGGGCGAATCTCATAGCATTGGGAGGGTTTGTTTACCTGTTTGTGTTCCCCAAGGGACCTCAGCAAGGCCAGGGGAAGCAGCATATCATGGGAG
>NW_007873796.1:0-579 GCF_000696425.1 Galeopterus variegatus
TGGATGAGCCTGGAGAAACTTATGTTGAGTGAAATAAGCAAAGCACAGAGAGATAAATATCGCATGTGCTCACTCATATGTGGGAGCTCAGAGAGACAGAAGGAAGGAAAGAAAGACCACAGTAGTGTGTTGGACCTGTAGAGGAAAAGAACATTCCTTGGGCTACAAAGTGGAGTGTGGGGGACAGGGGGAGTTGGAGGGAGGCTGGGGATAATTGGGTGGGGGACACAGGGTACAAGTGCAATTTGTGGTAATGGGTATGCTGCCAGTAAGAATCTGGCCCTCATGTCATAGACAGGAGGGGTGACAACCAGCTTTGTATCTCATGAATATTCATAACCAATAAATAAATAAATAAATAAATAAATCTTCTGATGACCATTGCTATAACCTTAAAAAAAAAAAGAAAAGAAAAAAGTTGTTTTTTTGTGGGGATGGAGAGAGTAGGGTGTTGGAAGATGTTTTTTGAAAAGAAATTCATGGAGATTGAGGGTTGGCAAACTATGACCCATCATATCTAGTCTGAAACCTATTTTGTAAATAAAGTTTTATTGCAAGACAGCTTGCAACCATTTGTTT
>NW_007873797.1:0-579 GCF_000696425.1 Galeopterus variegatus
ACCATGACCCAAGGAACCTGGCAGCCTCTTGAATCTAGAAAAAAGGAAGGTAACACATTTTCGAAGAGACACCAGAAAGCAAGCCACCAACACCTTGATCTTAGCCTGAGGAGATAGTGTTGAACTTCTGACTTTAAGATAATAAATTTGTGTCTTTTTCATCAGTAAGTTTGAGGCAATTGATTATAGCAGCAATAGAATACAAAAAATACTGGAAAAGGTCACAAAAGAAACTCATGGAGTATTGCAGGTGTTTTCTATTTTGATCTCTGATGCAGGTAATACAGGTATGCAGCAATAAAAAAAATTCTTAAGCTGTACATGTATAGTCAGCACTTTTTAGGCCTTTACTCTATGCATGTTAACTCTCAATTTTTTAAAAAAATGTCATCAATCAGGCAATTCTAAAAATTGGCATTAAGTTATGTTGTCAAAGATTTGTGGAAATAATAACTTTAATTCACTACTAAACAGAAGTGTAAATTTGTTCAGTCACTTTAGTTGGCAGTTGCATAGTCAAGTTGAAGATGCACATTCTGTCTCATCTAGCAGTCTATGTTTTCATGTAATTTCGTACAG
>NW_007873798.1:0-579 GCF_000696425.1 Galeopterus variegatus
TGTTCTTCCCATGGAGAGAGAGGTGTGAAGCTTGCTGGGGATCACACAGCCAGTCAAAGCGTTGGGCCACTTAAAGGCTGGGAGTTCAGGCAGTCTGAATCTCAACCCATCCTCTTCCCGTCCCCCGCCATCCTTTTTAGTTTATTTACATAAAAACATGTTCAAGGGTATAATTACTAAATTGTTCATGGTTACATAATAATAAATCTTTACTGAACGACAATAGAAGAAATGCAAAACTCAGTGGAAAAATGTTGAAGAAAATATTTAATATATGTCTCACACCTACTGTTACGATGAATGTCCTCAGTACCTCCAGCTCACCCCTGAGGCCTCATCTAGCTGAGGCCTTACCAGTCATTCCTCTCTTTCAAAATACACCCCGCTCTCAATTCGCTGCTGCTGTCTAAACAGTCTAGACCGCCGGACAAAAGTGGACTTTCTACCTGAATTACGCAGCTGTTTTCATACATCTCCCCCTTCCCTTTGCCTGGCCCTGGTTAAGAACTAGGATTTCCTCGTCCCCTCTCCCTGTCCCCCAGGCTCCAGTCCCCAGTCCCCAGCCCCCGCCCCCGCCCC
>NW_007873799.1:0-579 GCF_000696425.1 Galeopterus variegatus
AGAGCTAATTTTTTCTATTGTCAAATATCTGGATATTTTTTATTCCAAATGGCAAGTTTTCAATCCTCATCTCTGCACAGCTCCTGGTTGCTTTTCTCTTGTGCCCCCAAGAATGGATTTTGCAAGTAACACCCACAATTCCTATGTTACTGGCAATTGTAGAGGCAATGAACTTATCATTTCTTACTAGCAATTCCTATACAAGACGTCACAGCACACGCACCATGAAGTGTGATAAGAGCTAATCTGAGGTTGGCTGTGTCCTCAAGATCTAAAGACAAAGACTGGAGCCAATAAGGTTTACAATGGGTACTTTCTCTTTTTTGGTTTAAAACCCCCTCCCCAAGCTCCTTAGGGAGTCCATTTCTTGACAGGCTACCACATATATATGCATACATGCATGTGCACACTTCTGAAATAAAGCTTCGGTGGGTGCTCAAGTCTGCTACCATTGTTTTCTTTAAAAACTCTATTCTAGAAATGTTAAGTTAGTTTTCTCTAACCAAGTGTACTAGTCTGTTTCTGTTACTTATAACAAAGTACCTGGAATTGGGTAATTTATAAGAAAACAAAATTTAT
>NW_007873800.1:0-579 GCF_000696425.1 Galeopterus variegatus
TTTGGGGATGAATCTGACACTGTGTGAGGTGATGCATGGTTAAGACAGACACTGGACAAGTTTACAGAGGAGACATTATTGAGTGTATTCTCTGCCAGGTGTAAGATATGGGGTCTTATTCTGATGGCAAAAACTATTACACAGTCCAAACATTTTTCAAAAGGAGAAGTAAATGTAACTAAGCTCTATTAGAATTGCACTGTCTAAGGTAGTGATGAACTACACGTAGCTATTTAAATTTAAAATTAAACTTTTAAAATTAAAAACTCACTTTTTCAGTTGCACTAGCCAAATCTGAAGTGATTATAGGTCACATGTAGCTAGTGGCTACTGGATTTCTCAGCATATTCAGTAGCTTATCAAACTTAAGTCTGTCTTTCACTCAGGGAAAGACCCAAACAGAAGTTCCAGATTAGAGGCAGTGGTGATTTGATCATCGCAGTATGCAGAAATCCAAACTGGGAGAAACTCCGCCATCTGCAAACCTTGGCTCCTGAATTACCCTACCATTGATACTTGGCTGGCAGATTGGGGAAGAGTATGGAGAGTCACTTGTAAAAGATTTTATGGACCAGTACT
>NW_007873801.1:0-579 GCF_000696425.1 Galeopterus variegatus
AGCTCACTAGTAAGTTCAATGTAGCTCGAGAGCTCTTCGGGCTCCCCTCTCCCCACCAGAAGTCAGATAGGGGTTCTTCCAAACTGAGGCCCCCAGAGATGGAATCTGCCTCCCAGAAACAGGGAGTTTACCTGGGGCAGACGCCCAAGGTGTGGCAGAGAGACGATCTGGGCGGGCTCCTCTTCCCTGCCCTCCTGACGCTGGCCGGGGGCTCCCCACGCTACCAGCCCCATCTGAGATCTGCGAGGAGAGTGGGATTGTAGGCCGGTCCACAGGCCCCGGGTTGCCCCGCGTAGAGGTAAGCAAATGGCACGTCTCAGTGCGGAGCCACACCAAGCAGAGATGGCTGGCCTGCCCTCACTAAGCTGGCTGTCTCCGCCCCCACCTGATAAAATGGAGGCAGCTCTGTTTTGGGCGCCTGGCCTGGTGTGGTAGGCGGGAGCCAGGCAGGCAGGGAGCAGTCGGGCTTCACTCCGCAAGTGGAGCTGGGCTGGGGGTGACTCACAGAGCTCGCAGATTTGGGCCGGTCCGGCGCATTCCACTCCGTTTCTGTGCCGTCTCTGCTGGCTTACTTGGCCT
>NW_007873802.1:0-579 GCF_000696425.1 Galeopterus variegatus
TTAAAAGATAATGCTAATCTTTCCATGAACTTTTTGAAGGCCTTTCGTATATTTCCTTGTTGTATCAGCTAAGAAGACCTCGAGCAAACCACACTCCAGTAGGAACAAGCATACCCAGGGCCCAATCTTGGTCTCTGGTACCGTTCTCTAATCAAAGGAACCAGGGATCCTGGAGAAATGGTTTATTGTAGGGCCGAGGCAGGGAATATGCAGGACGAGCCTGGAGCATCTTATAGTACCAAAAGTAAGAAAGTGCTCAAAAATACACAATGACGAGGGTATGTCAAAGGGACACGGGAGCCAGGTGAAAGACTGGTCAAAGCGGGAACATGAGCAAGAATAAATAAAGTAATAGTGGATCGTAACCCAAAGTATGAAATGAATATCCACAAGTCCATACTGATATAAATAAATGATCGAATAGATATACAGTGGAGAATAGATAAATTTCATGTGTAAGAATTCTAAATAATTTATGTAGATATTCCACTTAAGGAGTGGGGAGTTATGTTTCACTTCCTTAAGTGTGGGCTGTGCATAGTGATTTCCTTCCAAAGGGTGCAGTGAGGAAAGGGGGAA
>NW_007873803.1:0-579 GCF_000696425.1 Galeopterus variegatus
ATCATCAAGGGAGTGAGTGCAGTCATAGCTGCAGAGAGGAAGATGATCAAGCCTCAGTCCCAGGCACTCTGACGTTGAAGGACCGGGATAAGAGAAGGAACAAACGAAAGAGACTGAGAAAGAGCAACAAGTAAAGAAGGAGGAAAACCAAATGAGAAGGGTCTCACAAGCTAAGTGAAGACAGTACTTCAAAGAGAAGGACGTGATGAACTGCCTCACATTCTGTAAGTCAGCTGAATAACTTGAAGACTGCAGAGCTGCCGTTGCATGTAGCCTCATGGGTGGTGTGGTGAAGGCACACGCTGGGCTGGCTTGAATGTCAGAGAGCATGGGAGAGGTACAGAGGACTCTTTCAAGAAGGTTTGCTAAATTGAGAGACATAGAGATAAGAAGGTAACTGAGAGGTATGAGTCCTTAGGACCAAGGGAGTGGTATTTTTAATGTTTCCATGATAATGGGAACGAACCAGTAAGGAGGGAAAGTAAGATGCTGAAAAGAGAAGGTAGATGTCCTGGGTATCTCTTCAATGGGCAAGGGAGGTCAGTGCTCATGCTCAAGTGGAAGGACCTGCTCTGGGTA
>NW_007873804.1:0-579 GCF_000696425.1 Galeopterus variegatus
GAGTGGGAGCTAAGAAAGCTGATCTCACAGAAGTGGGGAGCAGAATGACGGCTGCCAGTGGCTGGGTGCAGGAAGGGAGTGGGGCCAGGGAGAGGGTGGTTAACAGGTAGAGACGGCGAGCTGGACAGAAGCAAGCTCTGGTGCTCTGCAGCACTGCAGGGAGACCACAGTTAACAACGATTTACTGGATAGTTTCAAATAACTAGAACAGAGGATTTTGAATGTTCCCAACACAAAGAAGTGACAAATATTTGAGGTGATGGATATGCTAATTACCCTGATTTGATCATTGCACACTGTGCACATGCTCCCAAATATCACATTGTACCCCATAAATATGTACAGTGTGTCAATTTTCTAAAGTTGTTTTTTTTTTTTCCCAAAAAGCAAGATTTGGAAACAGGGTTGGACCTGTCCATGATGCTCCAAACAAAACAGTGAGCCAGGAGTGTCCCCTGGTCCCAGCCCGACTGTCCCACAGCCGGCGTCCCAGCAACAGTGCTGCCGACTGCGTGGGCTGCACCCACAGCCCGACTGAGACCCAGGCTTCCCCGCCCACCAGCGGTGCTGGTAGGGGAT
>NW_007873805.1:0-579 GCF_000696425.1 Galeopterus variegatus
CTATTACTCTGAGTGGGCTTTGAGAAGAGAGACTTCATCTGTAGATGTGTTTTTTATTGACTATTGAGTAGGATCTTTCATTGTTGGTTGCTGGTAGATGCAGTAGTATAGTCCTCATTTGGGCACTTCGGCTATATTCACCATTGGAGTTGCATGTGAGTGCTTCCATGGCATAGCCACTGGGGCACTTAGTGATTCCTTGTTGAGGTTAGGGACACTGTATTGGTTTGCTGAGGATGTGGGCAAGCTCTTGAGTTCCTGGGAGAAGCATCTGGGTGCCCTGTCTTTCTTTGGCCTGGGTGGATGACTCCGGGCAGGCTTGTTGGCACCCTGGCTAGTGTCCTATGACCCTGGTGGGGACCCTGGAGTATACTAGAGTTCCCCAGTTTGAATGGGTGTCCCTGGGTGGGGTTTCTCTTTCCTCTTTCCTACAGGCAGATGCTCTGTGCGCTGCATTACACTGGCTTGGGTAGTCACTGGGAATGGGACTTGAGGAAGCCTTTCATGCCTTTGTAAATTCAAAAAGTTTCTCCTCCTCTTCCTCCAAGTTCCGGTGGTCTTAGGATGGCTATTTTATGT
>NW_007873806.1:0-579 GCF_000696425.1 Galeopterus variegatus
GTCGGAGCTCCGGGCTCCACACCTGCCCTACTGTCCGCACGGCAGGGCCAGCGTATCGCGCCGGCCGCTGCAGGGTCCGCACCCGCTGCCTCGCGGGATCGCCGGGTGCCTCTCCAGCCTCAGCTGTCCATCTCCGCCCGAGCCAGCCAATCAGCTGTCACCGTCTCTGCCGCACCTCCCGGAATCTATGACGGGCGTGAGCGCTAGCCTATGAGATTGGGGTCTTGGCGGCCTGGGTTTGGCAGCGGGAGCCAATGAGCGTCATTCCAGGTGGGTGGAGGGAGCCGGACTCGGGAAGGTAGCTTCGTTTGGGTTGCTAACGTCTTCCCTTGGAGATGGGCGCGCAAATGGACCAGTGGGTCTGGGGGCGGCGGTGATGGGCGTGGAGCTGGCCCAATGAGGGTGGGAGTGGGTGGGGCAGGCCGGAGCAGCAGTGCTAAAGGAGCCCGACGGAGGCAGCGGTGGGTTTGGGACTAAGGCGCCGTATCTGTGGTCGCGGCTGGGGACGTGCGCCGGCGCCACCATCTTCGGCTGAAGGTGAGAGGTGCGGCTGCCCAGGTCCGAGTGCGGCGGCCCGGG
>NW_007873807.1:0-579 GCF_000696425.1 Galeopterus variegatus
TGACAACACCAAGTCAAGGGTTAAGATCCCCTTACTGGTCATCTTTTAAAAAAGAAAAAATCAATCAATAAAATACACTACATTATTACCACATTAAAGGACAAAAAATATATGATCATTTCAATTGATGCAGATAAAATATTTGAACAAATTCAATACCTTGCTATCATAAAACACTCAATAAAATAGGAATAGAATGAAATTACCTCAATTTAAAAATATTACAGAATATTTTATCTGACAACTCCAGAATATATATTCTTCCCATCAGTACATGGAATATTCTCCAGAATAGACCACAGGTAAGATAACAAATCAAGTGTCAGCAAATTTTTAAAAGTTCTTAAATTATATGAAGTAATTTTTAGAACACAACAGAATAAAACGAGTAACCAATAATAAGAGAAACTTTTGAAACTACACAAATACATGGAAATTAAACAACATGCACCTGAATGACCAAAGGTTCAAAGGAGAAATTAAAAGGAAAATCAAGGGCCGGCACGGTGGCGCACTGAATAAGTGCGCCGCTTGGGAAGCGCGGCGGTGCTCCCGCCCGAGGGGTCGGATCCCACATAC
>NW_007873808.1:0-579 GCF_000696425.1 Galeopterus variegatus
AATAATAATAATAAAAATAAAAGGACTTCATTAATTCACATAGCTGACAAGTCTGAAGGTAGGGTGGGCTTCAGGCACAGTTTGATTCAAAGGATCATGGTGTTACCAGGTTCTGGCTTCATTTCTCTGTGATTTTCTAGGTGTGTGGCTTTGTCCTTGGGCTGACTTCCACTGTGGAGCAGAATGGCAGCACCATGTTAGCCAGAGCAGAATGTCTCTTCTGATAGCTCTCTTAGGTTGCTTTCTAGAGTTTTTGAATTATGAAGTATCCCAATTTTAAAATTTTGAAGTTGGGATACTTCATAATTTGAGGAACAAACATCCACAAGTCATGTGCTTATCTGAAGTCTGTCCTCCATATACCTAACTGTATTTTCATCAGGGTCTTGATTTCTTTTATTCCTTTTAATGTGGTGTCCATTTTGGTAATAGCTTAACTTTTCTATTCCTTCCTTGAACATTGCTAGCTGTCTTTTTACCTCCACTTGTTGTCTTATTGTTTCTTATTTGAGTTCTTATTTCAGAAAGGTGACACCTATTTTTTAAAAATCTCATAGAGACATGTTGGTTCATAACTTT
>NW_007873809.1:0-579 GCF_000696425.1 Galeopterus variegatus
TCGTATTTTGGGGGCAGTTTCCAGAATGCTCTCTTTGCCTTGCCTGTGTCCTGGATGGAGCGGAGGGAGGCCCTCTCAGCACATGCCTTGTGTCCGGCTGACCTCCCAGCCCTGACTTCTAACCGGCCTGGCTCTGGGCTTGACATTTCCCTCCTCACCCCTCCTCTCTTCTAGACCGGCCCATCTCAGAGCCCTGAAGCTCTGAGTGTCAGGCAGAGAGGCAAGATCCAGACCTTTAAGCCAGATGAACATGGCTGCAGCTCTACCACCTGCAAGGACAGGGGCAGCTTTTGCCCCCTGTTGCGTCCCCAGTGGCGGTTTCTGGTTATTCTCAAATGGACCTGCTCCTAAGGAGGGTGGCTGTCTAGGAGTCCTCCCTTCCCCCTCCGAGTTTCCACAGCACCCTGTCCCTGTGCCTCCCTGGCTGCTGTGCTCACCGTTTTAGTTTTGGAGCTGCTGCCCCAGGAAGTAGCAGGCACTGTCCTTCAGTGTGTTCAAGTCCAGTCTGGAAGACCACCTAGTGGGGATGCTTAGAGGGGATTCAGTTCAGGATGGGAAGTTGATCTAAATAAATTCTAA
>NW_007873810.1:0-579 GCF_000696425.1 Galeopterus variegatus
ACAAGAGCATACAGTAATATATTGTATATTATAAGTATATTGGTAAACTGTCTCAAATGACGTAATCTTCTGGTCAAATTAATGAAACCCAGTTTGGTACAATTTTTTTTTCATTTTATTTTACTTACAAATGTTTGAAAATAGTAGCTGATAAAAATAGACCATTTTAAAGTAAAGAGAAATGTGTGCTTAATAATAATTGTGTACTAGGATGCAAAAAGAAGTGCTATTTTCATGCTGCTCCATGGAATCTACAGGGAAATAGGTGATTGATACTTATCCTTTTACAGTTTTACAGTATAAATGGCTAAAATGAGACGATTCCTAATTTTAAGCCTTAAACCTGGTGATTCCACCATCAACTCCATTTGGTACTACCTGGATTTGGCCTGGGTAGTATTTTCCACTATAATTTAGGAATGTCTTGACTTTTTGAAAATACATACAGGGCCAACCCCGTGGCTCACTCCCACCGCAGGTTCGGATCCTACATAGGGATGGCTGGTGCACTCACTTGCTGAGTGCGGTGCGGGCGACACCAAGCCAAGGGTTGTGATCCCCTTACCAGTGACAAAAAAG
>NW_007873811.1:0-579 GCF_000696425.1 Galeopterus variegatus
TTTCCTGTTAAATTTCTTCTTGGACCCACATGTCATTAAGTAGAATGTTGTTTAATTTCCACGAGTTTGCATAGTTTTCAGAGTTTTGTTTATTGTTGATTTCTAATTTTAATCCATTGTGATCAGAAAAAATACATGGAATAATTCCAATTTTTTTGAATTTGTTAAGACTTGCTTTGTGACCTAACATGTGGTCTATCCTGGAGATGTTCCATGTACTGATGAGAAGAATGAATATCCTGAGGTTGTTGGGTGGAATGTTCTGTAGATATCTTCCAAATCCCACTGTTCTAAAGTATTGTTTAGATCTTTTGTTTCTCTGTTGATTTTTTGCCTATATGATCTGTCCAATGATGAGAGTAGGGTGTTCAGCTCCCCCACTATTATGGTGTTAGTGTCTATTTCTTTTCTTAGATCTAATAGTGTTTGCTTTGTAAATCTGGCTGCTCCAACATTAGCTGCATACATATTTATGATTGTTATGTCTTGATGGATAGATCCTTTTATCGTTATATATTGGCCATCTTTATCTATTTTAATGGTTTTTGCTTTAAGGTCTATTTTATCTGATATAAGAAT
>NW_007873812.1:0-579 GCF_000696425.1 Galeopterus variegatus
AGCAACTAGTCAACCACTTTTTCTAAAAGAAGATGTGGTCCCAGGTTAGAATATTTACAAACTCATGGGTAGAACAAAGCAAGGATGCACACTTTCCCCACTCTTATTCAACATACTAGTGGAAGTTCTAGCCAGTGAAATAAGGCAAGAGAAAGCAATAAAGGGCATCCAAAATAAGAAAGGAGTAAATCAAACTATCCCTATTTGCAGATGACATGATCCTATATATAGAAAACCCTAAATACTCCATCAGAAAATTACTACTAGTACTAATAAATGAATTCAGTACAGTAGCAGGACACAAAATCAGCACACAAAAATCAATGCCCTATCTATATGCCAATAATGAAATAGCTGAAGAAGAAATCAAGACAGCAATTCCATTCACAACAGCTACCAAAAATTATACACCTAGGTGTAAATATAAACACAGAGGTGAAAGACCTCTACAATAAAAACTATAAAACATTGCTGAAAAAAATTGAAGAGGACACAAATAAGTGGAAAGATATCCCATCTTCATGGGTTGGAAGAATTAACACTATCAAAATGTCCATATTACCAAAAACAACCTACACA
>NW_007873813.1:0-579 GCF_000696425.1 Galeopterus variegatus
CACACACACACACACACACACACACACATGAGGTTGCTTCAAAAAGTTCATGGAAAACAGAATTGAAAGATAATGCAAATCTTTCTGTGAACTTTTTCAAGTACCCTCGTGTATGTATATGTGCACATGTGTCCACGCGTATCTCCTTGGTTCTGTTTCTCTGGAGATCCTTGACTAATACAATAGTCCCTGAGTGGCAAAGCCAGGTACAACCTGGAGTCCAAATCTCATCACAGCCTCCTTTTCTCTGTTCCCAGAATCCCACAGTTGTCTTGACACAGAGGTGGTTCTTAACACAGTGAACATCGCTTTGAAATAAACACAGGTTCAGGAACGCTTCAGAAATGTGAGTGAGGCACCTCCCTTCAACCAGGAGAAGACAATGGTTAAGAGCCCAGGCTCTAGAATCTGCCTAGATTGGAATCCCTCCTCCACCACTTAAAAACCATGTGACCTTGGGCACGTAAATTAATTTCTTGGTGCCTCAGCTTCCTCATCTGTAAAATGGGCTAATAGCAAAATGTACCTCATAGGGTTGTTGTGAGGATTTAGTGTGCTGTGCCTGGTATCTGGGAAGCC
>NW_007873814.1:0-579 GCF_000696425.1 Galeopterus variegatus
CTGCACAATTTTATATTTCTACCAACAGTGTAGGAGGGTTCCCGTTTCTCTGCATCCTCACCAGCATTTGTTCTTCTTTGTCTTTTTGATATTAACTAGCCTAACTGGAGTGAGATGCTATCTCAATGTGGTTTTGATTTGCATTTCCCTGATCCTGAGTGATGTTGAGCATTGTTT
This sequence comes from Galeopterus variegatus, assembly GCF_000696425.1. NCBI lineage: Eukaryota > Metazoa > Chordata > Mammalia > Dermoptera > Cynocephalidae > Galeopterus > Galeopterus variegatus. Next base: position 178 of record NW_007873814.1, read on the forward strand.
CATGTGTCTGTTGGCCATTTCTTATATCTTCCTTTGAGAAATGCCTACTCAGCTCCTTTGCCCATTTTTAATCAGGTTATTTGTTTTTTTGTTTTTTTTTTCTTAAAAGATGACCGGTAAGGGGATCTTAACCCTTGACTTGGTGTTGTCAGCACCACGCTCACCCAGTGAGCTAACCAGCCATCCCTATATGGGATCCGAACCCGTGGCCTGGTGTTATCAGCACCACACTCTCCTGAGTGAGCCACAGGCCGGCCCCAGGTTATTTGTTTTTTTTGCTGTTAAGTTGTTTTTTTTTGCTGTTGAGTTTTTTGCTGTTAATTTGTTTTTTTTGCTGTTAAGTTGAGTTCCTCATGTATTCTGGATATTAATCCTTTGTTGGATGCATATTTTGCAAATATT
>NW_007873815.1:0-579 GCF_000696425.1 Galeopterus variegatus
AAAACAATCCAGTTATATGCTGCTTACATGATACACACTTCAAATATAAGGACACAAAAAAATAGTAGAAAAAGGATAGAAAGATTTCTCAAAACAAACAGTAAAGTAACTAAGAGAAAGCTGGTATAACTATGTTAATAGCAGACAATATAGACTTCAAGGAAGAAAATGTGACTAGAATAAACAGAGGCATTTTATAAAATACAAAGTACAGTTTTCCAGAAAGATTTAATAATTCTAAATATGCATGCACCTAACAACATAGCCTCAAAATATATAAAGCAAAAACTGATGGAACTAAAAGGAGAGATAGACAAAATCACTATCACAGTGGAACATTTTTTATAATTGATAGAACAAGCAAACCAAAAACATTAGCAAGAATCCAAAAGTTTTGAATAACATAATTAACCAACTTGACTTAATTGACATTTATAGAACACTGTACCTAACCACGGCACACTATACCCTCTTTTCAAGTACACTTAAACTTTTGGGGCCGGCCCGGTGGCACACTTGGTAGAGTGCAGCGCTTGGGAGTGCGGCGGCGCTCCCACCGAGGGTTCGGATCCCATATAG
>NW_007873816.1:0-579 GCF_000696425.1 Galeopterus variegatus
TGTCTACTTAAAGCAGTAGGTTATAATGTGACTAACCGTCATTTAATTGAATTATTACTGATTATAGTGGTTAGGACATTTTTTGAATTGCTTTAAAAAATATTCAGGAACTTAACAAAAGAAAAAATGTGTTTATGCCATTAAAGAGGATGAAAAACTATCCTTGCCTCCTCCTCCTCATCTCCCCTCATCTCCACCTTTGAAACCAAACAACTCATTTATTCCCTTGATGGTGTCCTGTCTTAAAGAAGGACACAACATGGGAGTTGATGCTCATCATGTCTTTCCCATTGTAAGAACTGGGACTCATTTGAGACATGGAAACCTCCAATTATCCTTGTTTGAAAGATTTAAAAAGAACATTACAGAAAATGGCTTACATAGTATTTTTACTAAGGAATACTAACAATCAATTGCTAATGGGTATAACATGACCCCTTGGGATTGCAAAACACTAGGAAAAACTGTTTTTAACTCCTGCTCAATATACTGAATGGCTACAGGGACATTGGGAATCTTTACATGCTATTTCACTCAAAGGTTTATGAAATGAGGTTCAAATTAGCATGGACATGTTAC
>NW_007873817.1:0-579 GCF_000696425.1 Galeopterus variegatus
TATGGGCCCTGAACTTAACTGGCACTTAAACTGATTGTGTGAAATTCCATCCAGCTCCATCGTTTACTGGTTCTCTGAACTCAGTTTCCTAATCTGCAAAATGTGGGCACTATAGTACTTATAAGGCTGTTACGATGACTAAATGGACTATTACATGTACATCATATAGAACGGTGCCTGGCACACAAGTGTTAATATTAGCTATTTCCACTAAGTGCTAAACAAGCAGAGCACAGTTACAGGAACAGAAAACAAACAAGACACAATCAAGAGATTCACTAGATATAACTGTGAGGCTTGTACGACCCTTTGCCACTACACATACGCACACACACACACACGTGCGCACACACACACACGTGCGCACACACACACACACTTCCACGTCTTCATTTTTGGACCTGGGGATTAGGTTAGTGGAAGAAATAGCACCATATAGTTGCTGCTGACTTAAAGCATACAATTTACCCTACACAATGTACTCCAATCTCACAAGATTATCCCACAATTAGCACTGATTTTTTTACAAGGGTCCATATCCTTGTTCTATAAGGCCATCTATTTCTGGGTGATGGGCAC
>NW_007873818.1:0-579 GCF_000696425.1 Galeopterus variegatus
TCCCATTTGAGGGGCTACAAATATGGCTGTTACCAGGTTCAGTGTGTTGACTATAATACCACTCCAGATCCAAGACATACTGCTGGCTGCCTAGAGGCCAGAGGCCTCTGTAGCTGTTGATGTCTGTAAAACTAACTGATTCGATCAGGACCCAGCAGCAGCTGGACAGGCCAGCGGGTAATGGAGGGACCTGAATGAAGGCACTATTTACAGAGCCACAGGCAGGATGAAGGGAAGCCAGCAGGGGCTGGGGATGCATTTGGGGCCAGCACCACTGGCGAGCCACGACCGCCTCTAGACCAGAGGGCAGGGCGGGAGCTGCTGCTGGAGCCCACACAGAGCTGTGGCCATTGCTGAGCTGTCTGCATTGGACAGCCCCCGACAACACATGGCTTTCAGTAGAGGAATGCAGCCTCTGCCCACCTGTGACTCAGAAGAAAGGGAGCCAGGGCGGTCAACACCTCCACCTCCCTCCCCTTCTGCCCTCTGATCTGCTGCCAGTGCCTCTCTCCGGCTCAGCCACACTGGAGCCAAGGGCAGGGGAGCAGAGTGAGGTACAGAGAGGATGCGGGGTGGCCC
>NW_007873819.1:0-579 GCF_000696425.1 Galeopterus variegatus
GTAATGTAATTGCGCATGTCTGCCCAGGTGTTCTTCAATTGTCTAACTCCACTCAGGTGTTCCTGGGTTATCAGACTTGAGTATAAAGGATGAGCAGCTCTGATCCACAGTGCCCCCTGCCCCTGGGACATCACTGAGGGGCCACAGGGAGGCTGCTACTGCTGCTGGAGGTTGTTGCTGTTGAGGAAGCTGAGGACTGAGCTAGTATCCTTTGCCAATGGCTCCTGGGATCTTTCCTGATTACTTAGCTCACAATCGGCATGTGAGAGGTCTGTGACCCAGTAAGTATAATGGGTTTGAAGGGTCTATGGGCCCTAGCTAGACAGCCCTAATCCAGTACGAATGACACTCTTTTAAGAAGAGATAATTTGGATACAGAAAGAAGAGGAAATTTGGACACACAAAGAGACACCAGGAATGTGTGTGCACAGAGGAAAGACCATGTGAGGACAGAGCCACAAGACAGCCATCTGCAAGCCAAGGAAAGAGGCCTCAGAAGAAACCAGCTCTGCCACTCGTTGATCTTGAACTTCTAGCCTTGGGAACTATGAGAAAATAAATGTTTGTTGTTTAAGACAT
>NW_007873820.1:0-579 GCF_000696425.1 Galeopterus variegatus
AGCGCTGCCGCGCTTCCCAAGCGGCGCACTATCCAGTGCGCCACCGGGCCGGCCCAAGATGGTAGCTTCTTAAAGGGTAGCTACAATATGTAAGTATCTTTTTTCATACCATTAACATTAAAATCCATTCATCTACCCAGACAAAGAAATCAGGTCAGGAGTTAATAGACCAAAAGACAAACGGAATAGACAAAAAACGCATAAAGGAACTAATACAAGTATTAAACATAACTCAACAAATATATAGAGATCCTTACATTTTTCACATAGCTTATCATGCGTCCAACAGAACATTCTCAAATCCTTAACAAATTTTAAAAACACAGATATTTAAATCCATATCCTCTCTATTCAGCCCAATAAAATTATAAGCCAATTATAAAAATGATTTTAAAAATCCAGGGCTGGCCACGTAGCTCAGTTAGTTAATGGCGCAGTGTTATAACCAATGTCAAAGGTTCAGATCCCCATACTGGCCAATCACCAAAAGAAAATTTAAAAAAAGAAAAAAGAAAAAACCTAACTACGTAGAAATTAAGAATATACCCTTAGATAACAGGTGGGTCAAAGAAGATTCTA
>NW_007873821.1:0-579 GCF_000696425.1 Galeopterus variegatus
CCTTGTCTTGTGTTTTGGTATGTTCTTGTAGTGGGTAGACTCACACTTTCCCTTAAAAGATATGTTCAAGTCCTAACTCCCCAGACCTGTGCATGCGACCTTGTTTGGAAATAAGGTCTTGGTAGATATCATCAGATTAAGATGAGGTCACACTGGATTAACGTGGGCCCTAATCCAATGACTGGTGTTCTTAAAAGAAGAGGGAAATTTAGGCACAGAGACAGACGGCACACAGGAGAATGCCACACAATGACAGAGGCAGATATTGAAGTGATGTATCTAGAGCCAAAGAGCGTCAGCCACCTCCAGAAGCTAGGAAGAGGCAAGGAAATACTCGCCCTAGAGCCTTCTGAGAGACCATGAGCCTCATTTCCTTCCACACCCCCTGTCTATCTTTGGCCTTCAACTATGACAGGTTATTTCTGCTAACAACGTACATGGGTTTTTATATTCCAAGTAGCATTTTTCAAAATCTCTCCTGAAGCACCAAAGACCACCAAAACTAGGAAAGTTCATAATAGTCTGGAGAGCTCCTTGTCTACCCAATTACTAGCTTCTCCGCAATTGAAATCCTTCTTG
>NW_007873822.1:0-579 GCF_000696425.1 Galeopterus variegatus
ATCTCTCAGCTCCCCAATTCCTATTTTTTATTTTGCCCAGATGCAAATAAATAAATAAATAGCATTCATAGAGAATTGCTTAAAATACAAGCAGTCTATCCCGGTCTATATATTCTAGATGACATCCTAGAATCAGGTGAAACTATTAAGTTATTCTTGTACCATTCTTCTGGTCCCTCATAGATTTTCTTTCCCTGAATTGGATTTTGGTGGAATACCATAAACCCATATTGAATAGAGATATAAGAAAACTCACATATAATGTATCACTAGACTTATTGTGGAGATAGTATAAAACACATAGTACCATATATTTCAAATATCTTTTTATGAGGATTTCTGGTGGAAATTTTCCAGGTTTTTCCTGAGTCTCCGGTTTCTATTTATCTCGTGAATTCAGAAAATAATGTAACTATCATGTTTTTCTTTATATATTAATAAGTGATTACTAAGAGATAAATTTGGTCTATTTATTTTAGGATTTATTGAGTATATTTTGGTGGTGGGTCCTGTTGATCACCCACCTGAATCCCTTCGCTTCAGGTGCATACATACTCTAGCTGCTGGGAGTTGTGGTGC
>NW_007873823.1:0-579 GCF_000696425.1 Galeopterus variegatus
TAGGTGTCTTTTGTTCCTTTCTTTCTGATTTACTGTTTGTTTTCTGTATTTGTTGGTTTCCATGGTTTTAGATAGCCTTGTTGTTGTTTGTTTTCTCTTCATGAATGTCATTTTTGTTATACTAGTGGGTTTTGATTTTTCTTGGGTTTTTATGGTGGTGGTAGTTATTTTTCAGATACCAAACCCAGTATTCCCTTGAGAATTTCTTGTAAGTGTGGTCGTGTGGTAGTGAACTCCTGCAGTTTTTGTTTGTCTGAGAAATATACTATATGCCCTTCATTTCAGAAGGATAGCCTTTCAGGGTAAAATATTCTTGGCTGGCAATCTCTGCCTTTTAGTATTTTGAGTATATCTTCCCATTCCTTTCTGGCTTTTAGGGTTTGTGATGAAAAGTCTGATATTAGTCTTATTGGCACTCCCCTATAGGTAATTTGACACCTCTCTCTTGCAGCTTTTGAGATTCTCTCTTTGTTTTTGAGTTTTGCCAAGTTGACTATTACATGCCTTGGAGAAGACCTTTTTGGGTTGAATACGTTGGGGTTCATTGAGCTTCCTGAATCTGAAGATGTGTGTCTTTTC
>NW_007873824.1:0-579 GCF_000696425.1 Galeopterus variegatus
ATATCTAAAGTGAATTCAACAATTAAATTCTAAGTGAAAAAAACCTCATTTTTCATACACATATACATGCACATACCATAATCTCAAGTTTTATAAAAAAATCAGGAAAACCTAGAAAGACATATGATAAAAGGTCAAAAATATTGTCTTTGGATTATTTTTTCTGCCTCTCTAGACTTTTCTCCACTTGAAAAATTTTTTTCAATGGATACTTCTTACATTTATAATCAGGAAAACAGTGAGTAGAAAAAAGAAAAAGAAAAAGAAAGAAATCCTAGAAACCAAATAGACGCCAACTGGCTCAATTACTTCTCATTACACTATTCTGAGTATGTACCAGTCTTCACTCCACCCAAGATGTAAAATGAGAAAGGAGATCTGAATAGCATGAATAAACTGGGAGGCAGTCATTAAAACATAGCCCAGGAAAAAAAAATCATAGTAAATCTCAAAAAAAAGATGGAAAACAAAAATAATAACATGTCTAATTTTAAGAAAATTATCCAGGTGCTTTGCTCCCCATACTTATACATATGAAAAATAAGGCATGGTATAAACCCTTTAGATACAAATTACCTG
>NW_007873825.1:0-579 GCF_000696425.1 Galeopterus variegatus
TCAGTTCTCTCTGGTGGAGAAATGCTGCTCCAGCCTGCTTTTCAGATCAGGTTAAGTGGTGCATGCCCCAGATGGTCATAAAACTGTGTGCAGAGAAGTATTTGCATGCAGACCCAAGGCAGGAAGGAGGGCCAGCTTCTAGCTGGTAGAAGAGGTAGACTTCTGATGCACTGGGTGGATTCACGGGTGATTTCCAAGGAAAGGGTGGATTTTCCCAAAAGCAGTTGTTAACAGCTAAAGAAATGACAAATTTCTTGTTTTTTTTCTTCCACAAATATGATGTTTTTGTTTAATGAATGAATGTTTATTAAATGAGCCACATTGAGGCTGGATTTCAGCCAACTGATACAAAGTTTAGGGCATAATAGAGGAGTCACTTCTCTTTTCCCTGTTTTTCAGGGTCCAAAAAATGTGGGTGTCTTTGCTTAGTAAGATTTGTAGAACCAATGCTTCAGGCTAGCAATTGGCCAATGAAATATTGTTGGGCCTGAGGCAGGGAGCTTTGAGTTGTTGTTGGGTGCTCTTTCTGCATGTTCAGAACAAAACAGACTGGATAGGTGTGGTCCTCAGGGAGCCCTG
>NW_007873826.1:0-579 GCF_000696425.1 Galeopterus variegatus
CTTCATTTGCAACCTGAGCACTGAAAAAGATAGGTCCCTAGCGTTAGTTAGGATTCCTGTGATCATCACATCTTTAAATCCATCAGATATCTTTGACCTTTGTAAATCTATGAAGATAATTTTATACCATTGTTGTGTCTGGAGAAACTGTACTCAGACTTCTAGTCATTTACCAAAGTTGCTACATGGATTCCTGAAATTCACCTTAGCAAGAAACGTCTAGAGTATTCTCCATATGGAAATACCATTCATACACATAAATTAATATGGTATTTTATAATGCAAACTAAAAATTATTTTACATTACTTTTAGGAAGTATTTTTAGATGAGAGAAAAAGGAGAGGTGTCCTTCCCTTTAAGAAACACTAGCAATTAATCACCGTACACTCCATCACCATAATTTCCCCACTAGATCAGAAATGGGAACTTTACCAATTTTATTCTCCCACTGGAGATCAGCAATTAGCATTAAATCGATATTTTCAGAAGGACTAGTATACACAAGACTTTCTGAAACCTGAAAATATGACAAAGTGTTTTAAGTATGTTCATATATTACATATAACTGCTTTACAGAA
>NW_007873827.1:0-579 GCF_000696425.1 Galeopterus variegatus
CCCTTGCTACAGACAGTTAAAGTGAAAAGTGGTGCTGAAAGCAGTCAAAGAGGTTTAATTGAACTTTTGATATAAAATTTTGAACATAGAGATCTATGTCATTGTCTCTCATATGTGATGTCACCACAAAAACAAACAAAAGTTTCGGCATTTTTTGAGGTCTTTATAAGTAAGTTTAATAATGCCTTCCAGGATAAATAAAAAAGAGGCTCAGTGGAGAGACATGTTGACAGAGCATTGTGAAATTTTCTAACAAGGACCACGAGGAAATATAAAAAGCCTAAAAACAGGGGGCAGTAAACTACTTCCCATGAGTCAAATTTAGTCCCTATGCTGGGCTTTTGTATAGCCTAAGAGCTAAGAATACTGTTTTAAAAATTATTGGTAAAAATTAAAGAAATAATATTTGTGACACTTGGAAATTACATGATATTCAAATTCATTCTCCATAAATAACTTTATTGGAACACAGCCACATCCAGTTGTTTACATAGTATCTACGGCTATGCTAGCACTCGAACACAACAGCAGTGGCTGAGAACCTGTGGCCTTCAAAGCCTAGAATATTTACTACCTCCC
>NW_007873828.1:0-579 GCF_000696425.1 Galeopterus variegatus
CTCTTAACCCATGAAATTGGAATGCCTTTTATTTCTTTGTGTCTTCTTTAATTTCTTTCCACAATTTAATATTCAGTGTACAAGTCTTTCCTTTCAGTGCACAAGTTTCTCCTTTCAGTGTACAAGTCTCCTTGGTTAAGTTTATTCTTAAGTATTTTATTTTTGGGGGGTGATACTGTTGTAAATTGGATTTTTAAAATTTCTATATAGCTCGTTCATTGTTAGTATATAGAAATGCAACTGATTTTTGTGTTTTGATTTTGCATCCGGCAACTTTGTTGGATTTATTAGTTTTGACAGTTTTTTTGTGTGTGTATGCAGTCTTTTGAACTTCCTTTCCAATCTGGATGCCTCTTATTTCTTTTTCATGTCTAAATGTTCTGGCTAGTGCTTCCAGTACTATGTTTAATAAAAGTAGTAAAGCGGATACTCTCGCCTTCTTCCTGACTGTAGAGGAAAAGCTTTCCATTTTCCACCATTGAGTAAGATAGCTCTGGGCTTTTCATATCTGGCCTTTATTATGTTGAGGTAGTTTCTTTCTTTTCCCATTTTGCTTAGTGTTTTTTTGTTGTTGTTGTT
>NW_007873829.1:0-579 GCF_000696425.1 Galeopterus variegatus
TGACAGTTGTATTTTTTATTTCATTTAATGAATTCTTCAGATCCAAGAGTTCTGCTTGATACCTTTTTTGATATCTATCTCTTTGTTCAATTTTTCCTTCACATCCTGAATTGTTTTTCTCATTTTCTTGTGTTGTCTCTGTATTTTCTTGCACCTTGTTGAGTTTCCTTAAGATTATTATTTGGATTCCTTTCAGACATTTCATAGATTTCTTTTTCTTTGTGGTCTGGTACTGGAGAATTACTGTATTCCTTTGGGGGTGTCATGTTTTCTTGTTTTTTCATGTTTCTTGTATCCCTACATTGATGTCTATGCATCTAGTGGAATAGTCACTTCTTCTAATACTCTGGCGTAACTTTTGAAGGGAGAGACTATTTCCTGTATATGTGTTCTATGGTGTGAGTTGCATAGAGTATTTTAGGTTGTGTACTGGTGAGTCCTTTAGTGTTGACTCTGTGTGATTTCTTCAACTGTATTTAATATCAAAGTTCTCTGAATGCCTGTATGGCTTTGGTGCTGGGGTGCTTGGCAGCTCCTTGCTGGAGTGGGTGACACTGGGCTTGCTCACAGGAGTTGTAG
>NW_007873830.1:0-579 GCF_000696425.1 Galeopterus variegatus
TAGTGTCTGGGCTTCTTCAGGGACAGTTTCTATTGATTCCTTTCTTTCCTATGAATGGGACATACATTCTTGTTTCCTCATATGCCTCATAACTTTTTGTTAAAAACCAAACACTTTAAATATTATAATGTGGCAACTCTAGGATTAGTTTTTACCCCCTCCCCAGCATTTGCTGCTGTAACTGTTTGTTGTAGTTATTCTGAATGTTTAGTGACTTTTCTGAACTAATTTAATAAAGTGTATTCTCTGTCATGTGTGGCCACTGAAGTCTCTGTTCCATTACCTTAGGAGTCAGCTAATGATTATACAGAGATTTCTGTAAACACTTGGATAAAAACTAACAAACAAAATAAAACAAAAAGCAAAAAATCTCTGTCTTTGCAGAGGAATTCAGTGTGCATGTTAGGCATGTCTTCAACATTCAGCCAGGATAGTTCTGCCTTAGCCTTCACATTACACCTGCAGATCCTCAAGGTCAACCAGCAGCAAGAGTTTAGAGCCCCCTCAGTTTTTCCCTGGGCATGCACACAGTCTTGGGCATGCACACGATCTTCTAGATTCTCACGAATACATTGGAGC
>NW_007873831.1:0-579 GCF_000696425.1 Galeopterus variegatus
AATTAAAAGACATGATTAAAAGATCTCAAATGGAAAGCCACATATAGAAACAGGTAATTCTTTTTTTATTTTTATTTTAAAAGATGACCGGTAAGGGGATCTCAACCCTTGGCTTGGTGTTGTCAACACCACGCTCAGCCAGTGAACTAACCGGGCGTGGCCTTGGTGTTATCAGCACCGCACTCTTCTGAGTGAGCCACGGGCTGGCCTAACAGGTAATTCTAATATAGGGATGTTATAGTTGACCTGCTCTATCTGTGGGGGATTGGTTCCAGGACCTCCCCTGGACATCAAAATCTGTGGATGCTTAAGTCCCAGAAATAAAATGGCATAGTATTTGCATGTAGCCTACACACATTCTCCTGTGTACTTTAAATCATCTCTAGATTACTTATAATACCTAATACAATGTAAATGCTATGCCAATAATTGTTATACTGTATTGTTTAGGGAACCATAACAAGAAGAAAAAGTCTGTAAATGTTCAGAACAGATGCAGTCATTCTTTCCTTCTTTCTTTCTTTCTTTCTTTCTTTTTTTTTTTGTGCGGATGTTTTCAATCCACGGTTGGTGGAATCT
>NW_007873832.1:0-579 GCF_000696425.1 Galeopterus variegatus
GTATTCCTTGTTCCTTCTCCCCTAACCCCTGGCAACCACTGATCTTTTTACTGTCTCCATGGTGACTTTTCCAGAATGTCACATAGTTATCACACATTATGTAGCCTTTTTAGATTAGTTTCTTTTACTTAGTAATATGCATTAAATTTCCCCCACATCTCTTCATGACTTGATATTTCTTTCTTTTTTCAGTGCTGAATAATATTCCATTGTCTGGATGTACCAGTGTATCCATTCACCCGCTGAAGGACGTCTTGGTTGCTTACCCAATTCTTTTGGGTAAATACAAAGGAGAGTGATTCCTGGATCACATGGTAAGAGTGTATTTAGTTTTGGAAGAAACTGCCAAACTGTATATCCACCAGCAACGGATGAGCGTTCCTGCTGTTGCACATCCTCCCCAGCATTGGGTGGTGCTGCTGTTCTGGATTTTTACCATCCTAATAGGTGTGTAGTGGTATCTCATTGTTGTTTTAATTTTTATTTTACTAATGACATGTGATGTGCAGTGTCTTTTCATATTCTTTTTTTTTTTTTTTTGTCTTTTTTTGTCTTTTTCCGTGTCCGGCAACGGATCGC
>NW_007873833.1:0-579 GCF_000696425.1 Galeopterus variegatus
ACTGAAAACTATTCAGCACAACCCCAACAAAATAAAAGGAGAATTATTTGAGAAAACTTATGTCACTCCTAGGAAAAATATTCTCTGAGTATATGTAACTGTTGGGTTATTTTTCTGTCTCTCTTCTTAGACCACAAACTCCTTGAAGGCAAAAAAAAAAAAACACCATCTTATTCATTTCCCAAACCCTGCTAGACACAGGGTCTGGCACACAGTAAGTGTTCAGAAACTGTTCAAGGGATAAATGGGGATGAATTAGTGCATGCAAACATTTTCCTTATATAACTTTAAAGCATCCTTTTTTGACTATATTTTCTTTGATTGTGACCTCAGAGCCAAAAATGTCAACCTTCATTCCATTTTATCCCTCAGTACTTCTCAATCAGATGATTGCAATTGTCTTCTAATTAACTGCCTTGACTTTTTCTATTCTCAGTAATGTAGACTGGCACCAAATTCATATGACTGTAATACTGCTTTAATCATGTTAATCCCCTGCAGAGAAACCTTGCATAGTTCCTCATTCTCTGGCAAATGAACCCTTCCATGAATGAATTCACCCATCCAGCCAAATTTCTT
>NW_007873834.1:0-579 GCF_000696425.1 Galeopterus variegatus
GCGCTGCAACCTGCTCGCTTTGCTGTGTTATTTACCAGCCGCACAAAGAAAACGCTGTCTAATCAGAACTCGTTTCAAAACTCTTTTCAGTGAGTGAGCGAACAAGCGGGCCGATGTCCCGGCCGCAGTCACAGTCCCAGCGGTCGGTGATGGCCGTGGGGCCGGCCCCCTGCCTCCTACCAGGGCCTGTTGTGAACACAGTGGGCACCGCACAGACGGTGGAGGCAAGAAGGGAGCCGGGCGGGGGTCTCTGACTTTCTCACCCCAGGCTTGCCCGGAGTTTCTGTCCGGAGGCTGCCTGCTCCCCAGGCTCGTCCACCTAGACATGCACGATGTCGCTGGGGTGACAAATACAGAATCTGGTCAGCGGGTCTGGGCTTCAGGCCCGACCTCATTACTGAGCTGCTGCCTTCAGGCACGTTCATTAAACCACTGGAACAGTTCAGTTTCCTTTTGTGTCACGGGGAAAGTGACTGCGCCTTTCCTGCTCGGTCTCAGTCGTCAGTGAAACGACTCGCAAGTGCTGTTCCAGCGCCTGCGACACGAGCGCCACCCGATCTCAGCGCAGCTCTTTCCCCC
>NW_007873835.1:0-579 GCF_000696425.1 Galeopterus variegatus
GTTCCCCATCCACGCATCTGCCTCCTCCTCCAGATAGGAGTGCCTACCTAGCACAGAGCCCACACCGTCAGTATTCACTGAATGACAGAGGGGTGGATAAATGAGTCTCACTCATTCCAGCTCATGGTCTGAACACACCCTCATAAACTTGCATTTCTCCAGTCAGCAGATGTGGGAAAAGATTAAGAGCAGGAGCTCTGAAGTCAGACTGCACCACTTGAAAGCTGGGCGTGCTCTAGGGCAAGTCTTCAACAACTGCTCTGTGCCTCAGTTTGTTCTTCTGCAAAATGGAAATAACAGTACCTACTCAATAAGGATGCTGTGAGAAGTGAGAGACCCACAGGCCTCAGCTTTCCTTCCTCTGTGCCTTTGCTTGTACTCTTCATCCTACCTGGAATGCCATTGCTCTCACCTCAGCTTAGCGAAGCCTACCTTTTCTTCAAGGCCCAACAAACTCACCACTTCTTGAAGCCCTCCCAGATTCCTATGGCCTGGTACCTCCTCCAGTTAAACAACCGTGATGTGCCTCCTGAAGGCCACAGCCCTACTCTGCCCTCGGTTATGGTGATGCCTGTCCAT
>NW_007873836.1:0-579 GCF_000696425.1 Galeopterus variegatus
GGTCTGTATGTGGGATCCGAACCCTCGGCGGGAGGGCCACCGCGCTTCCCAAGCGGCGCACCATCCAGTACGCCACCGGGCCGGCCCCTGAAATGTAATTTTGAAGTGAGTGGTTTCTCTGCACCTCAAACAAGAGTCTTATACAGTCATCAAACGTAGCCAAGATGAAATGTCAGAAACCAGGACATAAGGAATTTATAAGTGCAATTAAGTATGTAGTATCTTTAGCCTGAAAAGATGTCCTCCCAGTGAAGATTCCCTTCCAACAAGATGACTTTGCCATTCTAGATTTCCTGGCATCATTGTCCCATTTGCTTCTTATCTGAGTATTAATGTAGTTTTCATTCATGTTCCCGAAAATAATAAATCTCCTGTTTTTTAGATATAACCAACAATGTTATAAGAAACTAACTTCTTTTCTAGTAAAGATTACCATCTACTCTTCTTAGAAAGAAATTGGAGACCACACAAATAATGTAAACTTTCAAACAACACCTTAAAGGCAACCCAAATACCAAGAAGTAGAGTACTGAGTTCAGGTTCAAAAATCTGAGTTTCAGCAGGATAACTTCCCTGAAA
>NW_007873837.1:0-579 GCF_000696425.1 Galeopterus variegatus
GTGTAACCTGGGTTCACATCCAGGTGGGACACTCATTGTGTGACCCTAGGCAGGTGAAATCTCCTCTCAGAGCCTCAGTTCCTCTTTTTAGAAAATGTGTTACTAATGCCTGCGTCACCAGCTTGTCCTATGGAATCAGGAGATTTTGACGATTAGTTTATTTAGCAGATGCATGTATATAGCACATACCATGGGCTGGCGGCTGTTCTAAACACTTTGCGTATATTGCTAATGAGAGGTATGTGGCACAGCTGCTGGCTAATACCACATCAGTGAAGCGATCCTCACCCCTCTACATCATGTGACTGTGTTGCAGTGACTGTTTTACTTTCTATTCAGGAAAGATAACAGCAGTAACAACAGCCAGGAAAGCGAGTTCCAGGGAGCAGGATGGGGCCTTGGGCAGTTCTATGGCTCTGGCTGTGACCTAGACCAGGATGAGGATTCAGGAGGGCCCAGTCCCACTAGGGACTTTTCCCAGGAGCTCTAGGAAGAAAATAAAGAATTAGGAACTCTTCCCTGGAGTACCTGCCCCCAAATTCATGTACTTTGTACCCCACCATTTTCTCCCCAAAGAAA
>NW_007873838.1:0-579 GCF_000696425.1 Galeopterus variegatus
ATTTCTGGGTTCTCTATTCTACTCCACTGGTCTGAATGTCTGTTTTTATATCAGCACCATGCTGTTTTGGTTACAACAGCTTTGTAGTATAATTTGAAGTCAGGCAGAGTTCTGCCTCTGGCTTTGTTTCTTTTGCTCAGGATTGCTTTGGCTATTCGGGGTCTTTTGTTTTTCCATATGAAAGGTAAGATTGTTTTTTTCCATTTCTGTGAAGAATGTCTTTGGTATTTTGATGGAGATTGCATTGAATCTGTAGATCACTTTGGGTAGTATAGACATTTTCACAATGTTAATTCTTCCAATCCAAGAGCATGGAATATCTTTCCATCTTTTTGTGTCTTCTTTAATTTCTTTCAGAAGTGGTTTTTGTAATTTTCATTGTATAGGTCTTTCAACTCCTTGGTTAAATTGATCCCTAGGTATCATATATTTTTTTGGTGACAATTGTAAATGCACTTACTTTCTTTATTTCTCTTTCTGTTAATTCATTATTTGAGTATATAAATGCTACTGCTATTTGGGCATTTATTTTGTATCCTGCAATGTTACTGAAGTTATTAACCAGCTCTAGGAGTTTTT
>NW_007873839.1:0-579 GCF_000696425.1 Galeopterus variegatus
TGTTGGTTGTCTTTTCACTCTGTTAATTGTTTCTTTTGTTGTGCAGAAGCTTTTTAGTTTGGTGTAATCCCATTTATTCATTTTTCCTTTTGATGCCTGTGCTTTGGGGTCATATTCATGAAGTCTGTACCCACTCCTACTTCTTGGAGTGTTTCCCCTATGTTTTCTTTGAGGAGTTTTATTGTTTTCGGATGTATATTTAATTCTTTAATCCATTTTCAGTTGATTTTAGTATATGGTGAGGGGTATGGGTCTAGTTTTATCCTCCTACATATGAATATCCAGTTTTCTCAGTGCCATTTTCTGAAGAGGCAGTCTCTTCCCCAGTGTGTAGACTTGGTGCCTCTCTCAAAGATCAGATGGCTGTAGGTGTGTGGGTTGATTTCTGGATTCTCTATTCTATTCCATTGATCTGTGTGTCTGTTTTTATGCTAGCACCATGCTGTTTTGGTTATTATAGATTTGTAGTATAGTTTAAAATCAGGTAGTGTTATGCCTCCAGCTTTATTTTTTTGCTTGGGATTGCTTTGGCTATTCATGGTCTTTTGTTATTCCATATAAATGTTAGGATGTTTTTTA
>NW_007873840.1:0-579 GCF_000696425.1 Galeopterus variegatus
TTGTAGAGGCTTTAGGCTGTTCAATATATAGGATCATGTCATCCACAAACAGGGACAGTTTAACTTCATCTTTTCCAATATGGATGCCCTTTATTTCCTTCTCTTCTCTGATTTCTCTGGCTAGTACTTCCAACACTAGGTTGAAGAGGAGTGGTGAGAGGGGGCATCCTTGTCTAGTTTCTGTTCAGGATATTGGCAGTGGGCTTGTCATAAGTTTCTGTTCAGGATATTGGCAGTGGGCTTGTCATATATGACTTTAATTATGTTGAGGTACTTTCCATCTATGTCTAACTTGTAGAGAGTCTTTATCATGAAAGAATGTTGAATTTTGTCAAATGCTTTTTCAGCATCTATAGAGATGATCATATGGTCTTTATCTTTGCTTTTATTGATGTGGAGTATCATGTTTATTGGTTTGCATATGTTGAACCAAACTTGCGTCCCTGGGATGAATCCCACTTGATCGTGGTGTATGATTTTTGTGTATGTGTTGCTACATACTGTTAGCTAGTATTTTATTGAGGATTTTCACATTTATATTTATCAAGGATATTGGCTGGTAATTTTCTATTTTTGATG
>NW_007873841.1:0-579 GCF_000696425.1 Galeopterus variegatus
TCAAATAGAAGCAATAAACCATGCTAAAAATAACTGAGATCTATTGCTCAGAATATATCATGTAATTCTAAATGTGCTGATGAAATTGAATGTTCCTGCTCTGCAAGAGGAAAGAGTTCTGGAATATCATGGCAAAATACTCAAAGACCAGGGAAATGGGTGTAGTGGATTGCATTATGTCCCCCAAAACTCACCGAAGCTTGAACTGTGCCTCCCAAGTTTTACATATTAGAAACTTAGCCCCCATGTGTCTATTAATAGCATGGGAAATCCTGTTATGGTCTTTGAAAGGTGGATTCTTGAAGAGGTGATTAGATTGTAGGACCGTGCAGTAGTGAATGGATTAATAATGGTGGTCAGGGGTGCGGTTCTGAGGGCTTTAAAAGAAGAGAGAAGAGAGTCTGTTCCTGTTCTCTCTGCTCCACCATCTAGCAGTGTGATACCCTGCCGTCACTGAAGTCACCACTAAAGAAAGCCCTCACCAGATATGTTCCCTGGACTTTGGGCTTCCAGCCTCTGAAACTGTGAGCAATAAATTTTGTTTTCTTTATAAATCACCCAGTTCCAGGTATTTTGTTA
>NW_007873842.1:0-579 GCF_000696425.1 Galeopterus variegatus
TCACCTGAAGATGAATTACTCACTAATGAAGCAAATGGATTACCACCAAACTGTAAAAAAACAAACAAACAAAAAAAAAACACAAAAATCATAAATGAGCTCGTTTTAAATAAATGATACACAACTCTTTTTAAACAAAAATCACAATCCCCATCAAAGGCATCCCTCAATCACAAAGACATCTGTGTTAAAACCGGAGCTACTCTTCAGCCTGAGCCTTGGAGCCAGGGGATCACCTGCTCTTGCGCAGCACTCAGGATTGGTTCCTGAATATCCGTGTATATGCGACGTAAAGCATTGTATCCCCCTGGCATGCTTTCTAGGTTGCTCAAGGCTCAGTCCTGGTTTCTCATCATTTCCTGCATCATTGCTGGATTCCTGGCAAGTTCCAATGTCTAAGAAAAGGATTTCCATTTTTAAAAAAGGGCACTAAAATACACACAAATTACTTTAGCTACTAACTGCTGTTAAATAATGTTTATGGGAGGCCATTGTTTAGGACTAGTCTCCTTTAAGCTACAGAAGACCAGACCAAACCAGAATGGAGTCATCTGTGCTAAGTGCCACATAACCGAACTC
>NW_007873843.1:0-579 GCF_000696425.1 Galeopterus variegatus
ATCTATAGTTTAAATGACCTCTGCAAGTGATTCTTATGAACACTGAAGTTTGAGAACTAGGGTAGAAGGAGTTAAGCACTCCCATACATTGCCCTTAAGAAGGAAAATCAAAAAAGCTTTCCTGGAAAGCAGTTTAGTAGAACCAACCCTGGGTTAACCAAGTTATCAGATAAATTGACACTCTATTCCTTCTATAAACCACACTGCTGGCCAGGGCCCGTCAAATCCTTGACGCCAGTAGGTTACTCTTTGATCTTCTCTTGCCATTTTGTATTATCTGCCTACAAAGGGTCAGTTGTGTGTGTTTTTTAAAAAACTTTTATGCCATTTGTATTTGTTTTGTAATTGTTATTTTAAAAATATTATGTAGGGCCGAGCCCGTGTCGCACTCTGGAGAGTGCAGCGCTGGGAGCGCAGCAGGGCTCCCGCTGCGGGTTCGGATCCTATATAGGGATGACCAGTGTGCTCACAGCGCTTGCTGGCTGAGTGCAGTGCGGCCAGTCTCAAAAAGGACAAAGTAAATAAATAAATAAATAAATATTATGTAAAAGAAGAAAAAGTTATCTCAGAGAAGAGTAA